>NW_002987001.1:296795-302152 GCF_000006295.1 Pediculus humanus corporis
TTATTATTATCATCATCATTATTATTATTACAAATTTTCCTTTTTTTTTTGTAAATTAAAAATGACGTTGATTTGAGATATGTATAACAAACACAAGATAAATAAATGAAACATATTTAAAAAAAAACCTTTTTCTCTTTTCTTTTTTTTTGGGGGGAGTGGGGAGGGAAAAAAGGTAAATTTTTCCCAGGTAAAATTTATATCGTTTTAAAGTTATGGTTACATAAATTTTATTATTCAAATAATAATAATAATAAATTTTATACTCTGAACTTAATTGAAAATTTCAATGAATAAGAAAAGAAATGTTGTATATTAAAAAAAAAACTCATATATTTATTTTTGGGATAACCGTTGAAAAGGATAGTATAAAAATAATAATAATAATTCATCTCTATGATATTCGGATATAATGTCACACGTCATAGAGTAAAAAAAAAACTATTAAATGAATATAAATAAATTTTTTTTTCCTTTTATTCAACGATTACTCGTGATTTATTTGATATTATTTTGATATTATTTTAATCTTCCCTCTCTCTCTCTTTCTCTTTCTCTTTCTCTTCCCCTCTCTCTCTCTTCTCCTCTCTCTCTCTCTCTCTTTTATTAGTTTAAGAGGTAAATGATTAGTTGAAAAAAAAAAAAAACAAATTGAAAATGTTTCGGGAAAATGGAAATCAAAGGTTACCATCAATACTAACCCGAAAAGTTTCGACACCACGTGATATAATTGTTTTGTCAATTTTATATTGAAAAATGATAATGATGATGATGATAATGATAATGATAATAAAACACTCATGTGAAAATAAAAAATATTTTTTTTGCGGTTTGTTTGTTTGTTAAAAAAAAAAAAAATCGTCGCAGTATCGATTATAAATCACGCAAAAAAAAAATTGGTTTTTGTCGATAAAATGCGACAAAAGATCGCAATTATTTTAAGTATAAAACTTTGGCGTTTTAAATGTCGAAAAAGTGTAAAAAACTCAAGAAGAAGAAAATAGTAAAAAAAAAAAGTTTTTTTTATTATTAGCGGCCGTGATACTTTTTTATTTTTTTTAATAAAAACTTATTAATTTAATTTTCATTTTTTTTATTTATTTAATTTAACTTAATTTAATTTAAGTTTTTTTATTTTATTTAAAACTTTAATTTGTCTTTTGTGCTTTCCTTTCCTTTTTTTTTTAACTTTTATCTTACTCGACAAAAAAAAAAAAAAAATTTTTTTTTTTATTGATTTTCTTCTTTTATGATTTTTTTTTTTTACTTTGGTTTTCCACCCACCGTTTTTTTTAGTGTTTTTTTTCCCTCTTTTTTCTTTTTTTTTAGGCGAAAAAAAAAATTTTTTTTTTTATAATATTTTATCACAAATTTATTATTTTTTTTTTTTTTTTTTACCCCCAACGTCATATTCATCTGATACGAAATCGATTTTTTTTTTTTTTGATTCGTTTTATATTTTTTTTTTAGAGATAAAAAAACTAAAAAAACTGGAAAAAGTGCGTGTGAGATAGAAAAAAGAAAGAGAGAAAGAGAGAGAGAATAAAAAATATTCGAATTGAGTGAAAGGTAAATTTAAAATAATAATAATAAAAAAAAAAAAAGGTTCAAACGTAGTATAAAAAACATCATTGATAAAAAATGCAATTTTTTTTTTATGCAAGTTAAAAAAAAAATATTTTTTTTTATTTTCTTTTTATTTTATTGACTTTTTTTTAAAAAAAATTTTCAACATTTTTCTTTTTTTCTAAACCGGAAACGATCCCGGAAAATATTTTTTGTGATCACTAAAAAGGAAATATAAACATACGCACGAACGCAACATTCTAAAAAATTCAAAAAAAAAAATTTTTTTAAACCGTCGGCAAATAAGAAAATGATAATTTAAATGTATTTTTAACGTTAATTAAAATCATTTTACGGTACTATTAAAAACACCTTAAAAAATCAACCAATCACAATTTTTTTCAAAAATTTTCAAAGTACTCCTTTTTTATTTCTAAACCAGAAATGATCCCGGAAAATATTTTTTATGATCACTAAAAAGGAAATATAAACATACGCACGAACGCAACATTTAAAAAAATTCAAAAAAAAATTTTTTTATTTTGTCGAAAAATAATAAAAATTATAATTTAAATGTATTTTTAACGTTAATTAAAATCATCTTACGGCGATATTAAAAGCACCTTAAACAATCAACCATTCACAATTTTTTTCAAAAATTTTTAAAATATTCCTTTTTTATTTTTAAACCGGAAACGATACCGGAAAATATTTTTTGTAATCATTTAAAAGGAAATATAAACATACGCATGGACATAACATTTTAAAAAAATTTTAAAAAAAAAATTTTTTTAAACCGTTGGCAAATAAGAAAATGATAATTTAAATGTATTTTTAACGTTAATTAAAATCATCTTACGGCGATAATAAAAGCACCTTAAACAATCAACTAATCACAATTTTTTTCAAACATTTTTAAAATTTTCCTTTTTTATTTTTAAACCGGAAACGATACCGGAAAATATTTTTTGTGGTCATTTAAAGGGAAATATAAACATACGCACGAACGCAATATTAAAAAATTTATAAATTTATAAAATTTAAAAAAAAAAAAATATTTTAAACCGTCGGCAAATAAGAAAATGATAATTTAAATGTATTTTTAACGTTAATTAAAATCATCTTACGGTGATATCAAAAGCACCTTAAACAATCAACCAATCACAATTTTTTTTAAAAATTAACCTATTTTAAATTAACTTTTAATTATTAATAGCCTATAAGTTTTTTTTTTTTTATAATTTTATGCAACGTATTAATAATTATTCGACTACGTACAAAGAAAAAAATCAAAGGAATAAAAAAAAAGGAAAAAGCAGAGGAAATCAAAGGAAAAAGTTTTAATATTAAAATTCTATTTAATTACACGACGACAATTTCCAACTTAAAATTATATATACCAATTTTTTTTTAGGTTTAATCATACCTTTTCATTATTAATTAAATAATAATGATAATAATAAAGTTCAAAAATCTTTATTTGAACAATAATAATAATAATTATGAATAAAAATTTTTTATTATTTAAATAATTAAATAAAAAAAAACTTTTTTTTGTTTTGTTAACTTTTTATTGAAATGCTTTATTGCCCGACTTTTCTTTCCGCCATTTTTATTTTTCCCCATTTTTTTGTTTGTTTGTTGTTGTTTTAAAACGATTTTCTCGCCTTTTTATTTCTTTTTTTCTTTTTACCCTTTTAACATCTGTTTTCTTTAAATCCTTTTGGTTAACCGCGCGCGCAAAAAAAATTTTTTTTATTTTTATTTCATTTTCAAATTGACGACGAATAAAAAAAAAAAACTAATTTTTTTTTCTCTCTCTCCCTCTCTTTCTCTCTCTCTCCCTCTCTTTCTCTCTCTCTCTTTTTTAATAATTTATTTTTTTCATATTTATAAACTTAACATTGTAATTATTGCGATGGTTGTTGTTGTTGTTGTTGTTAATATTTTTAAAGAAAGAAAAAAAGAAAGAAAGAGAGAAAGAAAAAAAAAAGGATGAAAATATTTTGTTTTCATGTTTTTGTAATCTTATAAATCGTATTATTATTATTATCGTGTTCATCGTAACGTTGTTACGATAGTGAATAATAACGTTATTCATTTGTTACGTTGAATGTTTTTCCTTTCCTTTCCTTTCTCTCTCTCTCTTTCTTTCTTTTCCTTTTACTTTCTTTCAAATCATTTCTCATTTGTTCATTGTTCCCACACCATTTAATAATTTTCCTTTGTTTATCAATTTTTATTTTTCAATTTAAAAAAAAAAAAAATGTTTATCTTTAGTAAGGAATTTGAAAGTTTACATTCCCGTTAGTCGGTTTGACGTACAATTATTAGTTTTAGTTTTACTAGTTATGGATTAAAACTAGATTTTTTTTGTTGATGAACTTTAGAAATTGATTATTATAGGTTTCCATCATTATTATATTTTCCAAATAGTAAAATATATACGTAATCAAAACGACGATAAAAATTCGCTTTTGAATATTTGTTTTGGGGATTTTCCTATTTTCTCGCAAAATTATCACCGACCGAATTTAAATTTCATTAAAATCACCTGCGCTCTTCCTCCTCCTCCCCCTCCCCCTTACCCCCACCCATTTTTTTTTCAATGAGTTTTTTTTTTGAAAATCGATCGATTGATACGACCGGATGTAACAAATCGATATAAAATTTGATTTGATGCCACGACCGTAAAAGAAAAAAATATTTAAAAAAAAACGTGGAACTAGATAAGTTTTTAAAAAAAAAAAAAAAGAACGAAGAAAGATAAGTGGTTGTATAAAAATAAAGTACATAAATTTTTAAATACTTTTTTTTTTTTAGTTGTAATAAAAAAAGAAGGAAAAAAAAATGTTTTTTAAAATTTATATAAACTACAATTGAAAATGGATGTATTTGCTGTTAACAAAAAAAAGAGGGGAGGTGGAGGGGGGAAAAGGGGGGGTTTCGGTAAGAATGAAAACCCGGGAAGGAGTGGTCGGGTTCGGGTCGGGTTTTTTTTTATATGGAAAAGTCAGCAGCCATTTCGTATAATTTTTCGTTTTTTTTTTTTTTTTTTTTTTTTTTTTGCTACGGATAAAAATAAAAAAATTAAACATGCAATTTCATCATCAAACGTTTTTTTTTTTCCCTTAATAAAAAAAAAAATATTCCAAAGGCTGAAAATAAATCTGGCATGCAACATCACAACCACAAAAAAATTTTTTAATAGGTTTTCCCTCCGCCCCGCTCCCTCTTCTTCCTTTTTCTTTTCATTTTTCTTTTCTTTTATTAGGGGAGGAAAAAATTTGCTGCGGTTAAGCGTATAAAGTCATAAACCTCGTTTTCAAAAAAAAAAAAAAAAACAATTAAATTTTTATTGACATTGGATTAAATAATAATAATAATAATAATAATAATAATAATAATAATAATAATAATAATAATAATATTTTTTTGATTTTATTAATGTTGAATTATATAATTTTAATTAAATAAATGACTTTTTCGACAAAGGAAAAAAAACGTTAATAAAAGGTAACTTATATGATGAATAGAAGGAAAAAAGAGAGAGAAAGGGAGAGAGAGAGAGAGAGAGAGAAGAGAAAGTGTAAGAAGAAGAAAACAAATTGTTTCACTTAGAATTTTCATTAAAACTTTTTTTTTCACAAAGTTAATTAAATGGTTTTTGTTTTTAATTAACGAATAAGTAAAATTTAACCGGAAGTACAAAAAAAAAAAGAAATTTTTTGTTGTGAAAATCCCGCCTTTTTTATCGTCATCGTACGTTTCCGTTAAAAAAAAAAAAAAAA
>NW_002987001.1:302900-306600 GCF_000006295.1 Pediculus humanus corporis
AAAAAAAAATGAAGTTAAAACCAAGGAATGAAATTTTCTTTTTTTTTTTTTTTTTACCGTTAACAACTTTTTTTCTTTTTTTTTTTTTTTACAATTTTCTAATACCACTTTTAAAAAATTTACAACACGATTTGTTTGAATTTTAAATAAGACAACCAGTTCAGTCGATGAATAAATAAACAATTTATTTTCGAATTGCGTAAAAAAAAAGAAAACGAAAAAAAAATGTCCAGTTTTCTCTTTTTCTTTTTCATCTTTGATGCATTGAAAGGTGAAAACAACTAAAAAAATGTAAAAAAACTACAATTCTCCCTTTGATTTGTATAGACGCGTACGTGTATTTAATAATAAATTAGATTAAAGTTTAATAAACTGCGACAGAAAGAAAAAAAATCCGATGGAAAAGTTTTTTGTACGATAAAAACTGGAGAAAGATAGAAAGTGAGAGAGTGAGAGTGAGTGAGAGTGAGTGAGAGGGAGAGAGAAAGAGACATTTTAGATTTAATTACACTTAAATGTGTGTAATTAAGTTGATAAGTCATTATTATTATTATCATTTAATACAAAAATTTAAACGAAGTAAAAAAAAATTTTTCCCCTTCCCCCTTTTGTTCTTTTTCTCTCTCTCTCTCTCTTTGTCTCATTCTTTCTTTTTTTATTTTCCGGCAGACATGTTTTTTTTCTTATTCTCTCTTATCTTTTAACTAATTTTCTTACTATTGTATACAGTTGTTATCTGTTCGAAAGTTCTCTTTCCGGTTTCGATATAGAAAACTTTTTTTTTTTTCTCAATCGTCTCTCTCGGATAATTTATTATTATCATCATCATCATCATTATTACCGTTTCCCTTATCGTATTCATTCCATTGTTTTTTTTTTTAACGGTTTTCGGTGTTTTTTTTTTAACGAATTTTTATTTTACCGGACGCCATTTTGACTTTTTCGTTTTTTGTTTTGACCGGTCATTATTTATTAGCAATTAAACGATTTTCAAACGAATTTTTTTTTGTTTGTTTGTTTTGTTTAATCCAACGAATGATAAAAACACGACAAAAGATAACAAAACAAGGTAATAATAAGCGGAAATAGGGAGGAGAATGAAACGTGTTTCCGTTTTTGTTATTATTATTATTATTATCATCATTTTAGAGAGAGAGAGAGAGAGAGAGAAAGAGATAAAAATTTATGCAAATAATTGCAAATTGGATATTCAAAGTATTTAATTTTATCATATCACACACGTTTGTCTTGTTTGTTTTCTATAAAAGAAATAAATTTTTTTTTTTTTGCTCAACAAAACAACCAAAAAACAAACAAAGATAAAAAAATGAGAGAGAAAATTAACTCGAACTTAATTAAGTTTTATATCAAAATTAGATTTTATAACAAAAAAGGAAAAATTAAATCTCTTATATAAATAAATAATAAACTCTTTTAAGAAAAACATACACATGTTCTTCTGCCACGTTTTAATTTTTAATTTTTTTTTTTTGTTAATGTTTAAAAATAAAAAATAAAAAAATAAACGTAATGAATTTATAAATATGTGTATATAAAGACATTTTACATTATTTCCAGTTAATATTTTTCCAGTTTGTATTTTTATTTCATTTCATTTCATTTTTTTTTTCATTTCCGTTTGTTTTTATGTAAAAAACGTGAATTTAATTTTTTTTTGTCGTTTTCAGTTATTTTTTGACATTATTATTAAATTGACATTTTTGTCAAATGGCAGAAGAAATTTTAAAATTAAATTTTTATATTTGATTTTGATACGATGCGTTTAGAAAAAAAAAATTAAACGCTTTTCGATAACGCTTGTCGTTTGTTGTAAAGATTTCGACTGTATTGTTTACGATTGTTTTGGTATTTGAAAAATTTTACGCGGTTTTTTTTTTTAAAGTTGGCTGCCATGATTTCGTTTCGTATTTATCAAGCAGCCATGTTGAAAAGTTACAAAAGTTAAACGTAATCGTTAACAAACGCAATTTTATCGATGAAATCTGATACCACGTCGTTTAATAAGTGCTAATCACATTTTTTTTTTTTGTTTTGTAAAGTTGGTATTAATTTAACGTTTAAATCCCTTTTTTAAAAAAATTTAATTTTGATAAAAACGACCGTCCGATTAAATTTTAACGAAAAATGAATTAAAATTTTAATTTTCCGAGCAAAAAAATACGTTTCTATATACCTGACCCTAATAAAAAAATAAAAATTATGTGAAAAATCGACCTATCGATCGATCTATCGTTCGTTCGATAAATCGACAAGATTTATAAACTAAACAATTTGAGTAAAGAGTAAATGTGAAAACTTTTTTAAAAAAAAAAAAAATTCGTTGTTTAAAAAATCATGTTTAAAATCTCAAACATTCATCTTTTCTAGAAAAAAACCGCAAAATTTTAAAAAACAAAAAGAAAAACCTTTTTTCAACTCTTATATACGCGAAAAACAAAAAAGAAAAGAAAAAAAATTTTTCTGTTTTTTTTTTTTTTTCTTTTAAAACATCCACACCGCGAAAATTTCTGTTTAGGAAACATTAAAAAAAAAAAAAATTTTTCCTTTGATTTTAAAAAGTTTTTAAAGTTTTTCATTAATAAAAACTTTCTCGTAAATAGTTTTTGTTTTTTTTGTTGTTCTTACTTTGACGAAGATGGTTCTTTACAAAAAAAAAAAAAAAAAAACTTGTTAATAAATTATTATTTTTTTAACGCAAAAAAAAAAAAAACTTAAAACGACGACGACGACGAGGACGACGACGTTTTCGTTCATTTTTTTCTTTTTTTTTTTAATAAAAAAATTATAAATTCGCATTTACACGAGCAGTAAATAATTTCATGGCGTTGCAAAAAAAAAAAAAATGCAAATCAAAAGCACGCCTTGAAAATTTAATTAAATTTACGTCTGAATTCAAAATAATTTTTTTCTTTTTTTTCTCTATGAAATTTTTTTTTTCTCTGTGAAATTTTTTTTTTTTTTTTTTTTTTTACTTAAAACCCGAAACATTTGCATCGAACGTTTTTAAATTTTCTTATTTTTTAAATTAATAATTAATAAAAATTATTTTAATATAAATTTATGAAAAAAAGAAATAAGTGCAAATTTTTATGATTTTCCCCCAAATTATAAACAAAAAATAAAAACAATTATAAACAATAATTAAAATATCTTCTGCTATTTTTTTCAAGTATTTTAACGATGTCGAATTCGCGACATTTTTTTTTTAAAAGAAAAGGACTTTCCTATTGTTTTTAAAAGGAAAATTGTCGTTTGTTGGTGTTTGTTCGTTAAGTCGGTCGTTTGTAGGTTAAAAAATAACGTTTGTTTGTTTGTTTTGTCCTAAACATCGCCGTTGACCGAATCACAACGAGATAAACTTTAATAATTTTTTTGTTTTAATATAAGATGATGACGATTAAGCAAACGAACGCATTTTAACGAGCACAAATTTAATTTCACCCAACGACTCCTCAATAAATCTTATCAACGAACCAATATCGCTCCTTCTCCTTTCCCCCTCCCTCCTCCCCAAAAGAAAATCAAGCAACGAAAACAATTTTTTTTCAATTTTCCTATACATTAAAAAAAAAAAATTTTGTATTTTATTTTGTTTAAATTTTTGCAACATATCATTTCCTAAACAAAAAGAAAAAAAAAAAAAAGAAAATTATGCCTCGAAATGGTTTTTTTATTTTCC
>NW_002987001.1:307211-307914 GCF_000006295.1 Pediculus humanus corporis
AAAAAGGCTAAAGAAGCACCATTACTTCCTAAAAATAAAAATAAGAAAAAAGGTCTAAAAGTAAAAGAAGTGAAAACAAAAGGAAAAGAAAGATCATCCATACAGAATTCAAACCTTAAAAATAATCCTAAGGCTAAAATTCAAAAGAAAACAAAAATTTCATTTATAACTAAAAATATAGGAGCTACAAAAAAAATTCACAAGCATAATTTTGGGAAGCATACTAAAAAGCGGAAATGGAATTCCAGTACTAAGAAAACCAGGAAGAAAGCATCCATTCTTATGTCAACCGATTTTCACGAAGAGAATATTCCTGAGGTAAAGCTATTTTTACTAAGTAAAGTTCACCTATCGTCTAATGAAAAAGAGAAGATTCAAAATAATAATAATTTAATCCTTTAATTTTTCCTCATACAGCTAATCATCATTTATTTTATTATTAATCCATTTATTCTATTTCTAATCATTATTCTATGTTTCCTATATAAAATTCTTGTATTTTTCAGAACTTATGTCAATTTTGTTTCGAATTTCATGTCTCTTGATTTTATTCTTTTATCTTTACTCTTTATGTAACATTGTTCACTAACGAGTATTGCCTAGGGAAGGTTCTACTACTTGCAGCTATAAAGCTTAAAATTATGTTCCTGATAAGAAGCCAATGTGAAGAGATACAACAGTCTACCATACAGAAGACATAGCA
>NW_002987001.1:308247-310230 GCF_000006295.1 Pediculus humanus corporis
GACGAACTCAAAGTGTTCTTCTTTAGAAGCGAAGCTTCTAGAAACTATTTCTTTTATTTTAGTTGCAAGTGTTTGCTCGTTTCCATTGTTAAAACGTTCGAAACAGTTGACTGGCGAAAGACCAAAGTAATATAGGGAAGCTACACAGCTTGGCGTGTGTTCATTTGATTTTTAGTCTAGCTGTAATAAGTTCTTGATTATTAATATTAGTTTTGTGATAGTTTTAAGTGCTTTTTTTTTTCTAAAATATCACCTTGGGAATCATGCTTACTTATATATATATATATATATACGTAAAAAAAATTTCAATTTTAACGTAAGTTGATATTATTACTATTAAATAATTTAATGGGAAAAATATTTTTTTTACAAAATTTTCGTCGAATCGTCCAAAAAAAAACTAAGAAAAATTTGAAATTTTGTTAAAGTTTAATTAGTTCACAAATCAATTTACAAGTTTTGAAAGAAAAACCATAAAAAAAAAGAAAAACAAATTTGATGGAAATATTTGAAGTAATAAATTTCCCACCCTCCCCCCGCTCCCTCAGGTTGTTTTAAACTGGAAAAATAGATTTTTTTTTTCAAATCGAATGCTTATTCAAACATAAGTTATTATTATTATAGTAAAACGAAAAGAAAATCCGGAAATGATGAGACATATCGATGGAGTGTGTTCTAGAATAATCCATACAAAGGAAAAGCGTATCTAGGAAAAGCTTATAACTCTTCAGTTATAGAAAGAGATATTGTCTGACAGTTAAATATTACTAGATTTTAGAAAATCCAAGTCTATGAAAATCATCTAAATAAAATGATATACAAATATTTGACTACAACACTTTTCAACATTCGAAATATAAAAAATTACGAGTTTAACTCGATTCGTTCTCGACATTTTTCCTTTTTTTTTCGGCCATTAAAACAAACAAACGAAAAACTCTCGGATTTTCATTTCGTGTTAAATGCAATAAATAACAAAAAAAAAATTTTTTTTTTAAAGTCAGCAAAAATTAAAGTTTTGTCATTTTTTTATTTTCAAATCGTTTACTTTTTCGTTAACGCATCATCTTACGAATCAAAAAAAAAAAATTTCCAACCTTTTCCTATCGGATGTTGGATTTTCTTTCCCTCCCCTCCCCCTCCCCCTTTCATTATTTTCGTCATCGATCTTAGGGGAAGAAGAAAAACGTTTCAATTTTAAAATTAAAAAAAAAAAAAAAATTTTTATTTAAGTAAAACGTCAGTTGAAAGCTTTTATAAAGAATGTTTTCCTCTTTTTAAAAAATTTTAAGATAACTTTACTAATTAATAAAGAAAAAAAAAAAAAAAAGCACTAAAAAGTACTAAAGTAACTTCACTCGTTCACTTTTTTTTTTCTAATGGTTTTCATGTATAAAAAAAGGGAGGGAAAGGGGGAGAGGCGGGGAGAAGAAAAAGAGAGAAAGAGAGAGGCGGGGGGAAGAAAGAGAGAGAGAGAGGGGGGGGAAGAGAGAGAGAGAGAGAGAAGAAAATTTTTTTTTTTTTTTTAAATTAAATTTTTAATATGAATCATAAATTATAATATTTTTCCCATCGTTTTTACTCTCTATGAATTTATATTAAAAAAAAAAAAAAATTTTTTCTGGAACTTTCTATTGAACGAGAATACAAATTATTGTTTAAGTTAAAATTAAAGTTTAAGTTTTAAGTTTAAATTAGTATAAGTTAAAAATTTAAAAAAAAAAAAGGGAACCGGAGACCCTCGACTTAAATTTTAATAAAGGATTATTTTTTTAAATAAATTATTCGAATAAACAAACGATTGATTGATTGATTGATTGATTGACTTTTCGAATCATTCTGATACAAAAAAAAATTAAAAATTTTTTTCATTTCTATCCGTTTTCTTTTGTTTTCTTTTTTACCACCCTCCCATCCCCCCATTTTAAAATTATTATTACGTAATAATAAATTACAAGTTAATGTTTTCTCCTAACGTATAAT
>NW_002987001.1:311106-326106 GCF_000006295.1 Pediculus humanus corporis
GAAAATATTTATAGAAAAATTTTCCGAAAACCGAATTATTATTACCTTTTGAAAGTAACGCGATTTTTACGACGAAAAAAAAAAAAAATTAAACGGGACGGGAGAAGGGGGGGGGGAATTGATTTCGAACACACCGTAATTTAATAATAAAAAAAAAAATCATCTATTGACACGTTTTTAATAATGTCAATATAAATTATATTTAAAAAATTTCCGGCGTCAATCATTCATTATTAATTTTTAACATTTTTTTTTTCCCCCCCCTCCCGCTAGTAATTTTTTTTTTTTAACATTGTCAATTATGTGAAAAACTCGTGACGTCATTAAAAAAAATTTTTTTTCGTTCTGGAAAATACCGTAATATTTTTTTTTAGATCATCATTATCATCAACATCATTTTTTTAGCCCAAAACAAAATTAAAATTATTACCGTAATAATAAATACGTGGGGAGAGGAGAGAGGGGGGAGGGGGTGGTGGTGAATTAATGCTTTTACATCTACGAAGCATCATAATTAAATATTAAAACATACGCAGAAATTTTTTTTTTTTTATCTTTTTGTTTGTCGCGGAAAAGTCAACCTTTTCAGTTTTTTTTTTTTTTTTTTTTTTTGAAAACACCTTTGTCATTTTGGCGACAAAATAATAAATTATTCATGGGGAAAAAATTTTTTTTTTTTTTTTTTTTTTACTTTTTTTTTTTTTTAGTTTTAAACCTAATTTATCACGGAGAGTAAATTGTAAATTTTCAAAAAAGTTTTTTTTGTTGAATTCCCTCGCGAATCAAATTCTGGGTTGATTTCCTTTATTCGAAAGCTGATTAAAGTTTAAATTTGAAAGAAGGTAAGTAAATAGAGGGAAAAGGTTGTAGGGGAGGGGGAAAGAAAGGAAAGGTTTATAAAAAAAGGATAAAGTTAAAAGGGGGGTGTGAAAAACAGAGAGAGAAAAATTAATTTTTTTTAATTTGAAACAGAACGGATAAATAAATAAATAAAAATACGAACGATTTTTTTTTACGGCCCTAATAAATCCCGATTTAGTTTTTTTTTTGTGGAGGGGGTGGATTTCACCACCCCTAATTAACCTTTCCGACGTGTGTAATATATTGCATAAAATTTTTTATTTTTTAAATAATAGAGTGTATTTAATTATTATGGTTTTAACGATTTACCATCGATTTTCAGTTTTTTTTTCGCGGGGGGGAGGGGAGGGCGATGTAATAAGAGTTGAAAGTAAAAGAGAAAACTGCGGTAGGGGGGGGAGAAGTAGACAAAAAAACCCATTGAAAACGATATGCGGATGCCGTAAATTAAATTAATATCTTAAATCTAATAAATTTTGTTTTGCATGTTAAATAATGACTTACTGATTGATTCCGCGGTCCCCCGAGGATTGGCCTTGACTTTGCATGCCTCGTCGTTCTTTTTGTACAATCCCCATGAGTTTCATCCACGGGTTGTTGGCCCCATGGGCCCCCATTCCGCTCGTTTGCCACATACCGAAATTTGTTGATTACCGGGCACATTCGATTCACAACAAACACTTATTTGAGGTTTTCCCTACTTTTTATTTATATTTTTTCACCACTGATACACAACCACAAAAAATAAATAATAATAATAATAATAATTTCACTTGAATAAGCCAAAAATTTTGGCACATACGTCACGACGATACATTTTATCGAAAAATTGTTTTATATACATTTTTAGGCGCGTTAATCTTCGTTGACCTGAAATGAAAAAATAAATAAAAATTTTAATTCTTTTTTTTTTCGTAGAATAAAACAAAACCGACGGAAAAATTTACAAATCCTTTGTGTTCATTATAAAACTATATAAAATTAATAAATATAAATAATTTTATAGCGCTATAATATTAAACATAAAAAAAATTTTCCAACAAATGTGATGATGATCAATGAGTTTATCAAACGGAAAAATTATCATGATTTTCGTGTTAAAAGAAAACCAACCAACCAGGAGGTATTAATACCGATTTCAGTTGATGATTTAAGCTGTTGACGACTGACATTTTGATTTACACGAATCAGATATATACATATCGTGGAACTAGAAAAATATATTTCCTCTTCTTTTTCATAATTTCAAAAAGTCGTTTATTTTAATATAAAATATGGAAAATGGAATTGAAATTTTCATTATTATCATTATCATTATTAAAACAAATGTTTCAAATTTACATTTATTAATTTTTTTGTTTTTTTTTGTCGAAACTCTAAGTAATTAATAATATTTTCAGGTATTTTATTTTTACACTATGAATTATGATGATATTGAAAAATTTTTTTAAAGTGGGAAAGAGAGAGAGAGAGGGGGGGATGGATTGCACAAGAGAGATAAAACCAAAAATGGTGATTTAAAATTTGACGTGTAAAATATATAAAATTTTTTTTTTTAAATAAAAAATAGAAAAACGTTGAAGAAGAGAAAGACTTGAAAACAAAAAAATGGCGCATGAGGAATCGCAATGAAACAAGAAGCCATATAAAAATCGCAGCAGACGACAAAAACAACGACAACAGTATTATGTGTAGATTTCTATCAGTTTATTTATATTAATAATAATTTTTATATTAATAACAAAAATAAATTTTCGACAAATTTTAATTTTTGTTACGTCATAATTATTACGTCATACAACAACAACCCGACATGAATATTCAAATATTAAATAAATAAATTCGATTTCGTTATTTTTTAAAAATATTTTTTCTTTATAATAATAATTCGAGTGAAATGTGATTACGTTTTACGATTCTCCTGCCACTTTTTTTTTTTTTTTAAAGAAAATTTCACTAACATAATTCAAATCGTATTTGAAAAAAAGTCAAATGAAAAATACGTGAATAGAGTTTAAATGTTAGAAAGTTTTAACGATTGATTGACGATCGATTATATTGATTGATTGATTGATTGAATCGATTCAAATTGATAAATTGATTGAAAGACCGGATTATTGTTCACTAAATGAATGAATGATTAATTGAAAAAATTAATTACCTGAGTAATAAAAAAAAAAATTTTTTTTTTATTTGTATTTTGTCGATATGTGAATTTTTTTTCTGTAAAATATTAATTTAATTAAAATTCAACGTATATTTTGTTTGATGTTAAAATTTAATAATGAGAAAGAGAGAAATAGTAATATGTTACACGTTTCTATCTCTCTCTCTCTCTCTCTCTCGTCTGTCTCTATGTTTTTTTTCTTCTCTTTCTCACTCGCCCGATTTTTTTTTCTCTCTTTTTTACTGTCGCGGTAATTTTAATTAATATAAAATAATAATAATAATAATAATAATAAAATTTAATAAATGTAAGGTTGGTTGTTGTTGTTGTTGTCGTTAATAAAATCAATATGATATTATTTAAAAATCGTGGTTAAAGACAATTAGTAATTTTTTTTTAATCGAATATATTAAATTAATAAAAAAGGAAAAAAAATACGGTTGAAAGTTTTTCTTTTTAAATTTTCCGGAAAATGCTTTGTTTAAAAAAAAAAAGGGGGGGAGTGGGGAGAGGGAAAAACATTTTAGTTAATTTAATTGAATGAAATATTTTCAAATAAATAAAAACAAAATTAAAACCGCAAAAAGGATGAAAAGAATGGAGAGAAGAGAGATATTTTCGGAAAATCGGACAAATGAAAATAAAATAAAAAAAAAAAAAAAATCTCAAAGTGAAAATTTTACGAAAATTATTTTTCACTCGTCAACTTTTTCCTACCGAATTTTTCCTTTTCCCCTTTCCCTTTCCCTCCCCCCCCAAAAAAAAGGTTTTAAATCGTTTTAATTTTTTTCAAATTTTTTTTAAAAAATTAATAATAATGATTTTTACAAAATCGAATGACATTAAAATACGGTTATAAAAATCATCATCATCATCATCATCATCATTATTATTATTATTATTATTATTATTATTATTATTATTTTAAACTTTTTAAAATCTTTTTTATCATCATTTTTACGAACGGTTTTTTTGTTTTTTTTATCTGTTTATTTTCGAATATGGCCACCGTACCATAAAAATTAAACAAATAATATATTATTATTATTATTATTATTAACCGCGTTTCATATTTTTATTTATTTATTTATTCAAAAAAAAAAAGAGAAAAAAGAAAAAAAAAAGCCACAGAGTATATTTTTCTAACGTTTCTGTTTTATAGCAAATCGTAACTCAAGGTTCATATTTCCATTGGCTTCATGCCTAATAATTTTTCTTTTTTTTAATTAAAAAAAAAAAATTAAAAAAATAAAATTTTCGAAAAATATAACAATTATATGTAAAATATATGAACTCGTTTTCATTTCCATGCTTAACTTTTGATAATAAATAATAATAATAATAATAATAATAATAATAATAATAATAATAATAATAATAATAATAATAATAATAATAATAATAATAATAATAACAGTAATAATAATAATAATAATAATAATAATAATAATAATAATAATAATAACAGTAATAATAATATTAATAATAATATTAATAATAATGAATTTAAAAAACTTTTGATTTCGAACAAAAAAAAAAAAAGAAAACAAATTTCAAAATATAATCATTTTAATTTTTTTTATATTCTTGTTTTTTAATATTGTTACAAAAATTAATAACATTTTTCTTTTCCTCTTGTTTTTCTCCCCTCCTCTCTCTCTCTTCCTCTCCCCTCATCCACTCTCTCTCTCTTTTTAACACGTTGAAAAAAACTCGCGCGCGAACAAAACGATATTAAATTTGAAATTAAATTTCGTGTCAATCAAAAAAAAAAAAAAAAAAAAGAATATATTTAGAATTTGTATATTTTTTATTTTGCGATTCGAAAAATTCGAAAATTCAATTAGAAAACAATAGAAAACTAAATAATAATAATAAAAAAAGGAAAAATTTGTATTTTAACTCGTTTGTTTCCGTTCGCTTTTCACAGAAAAAAAAAATTATTAAGCGTGACGTAAGGTAACAAAATCACACAAATCAAAAACAATGGATTAAAAAAAATTATAATAAATATTATTATTATTATTATTATTATTACGATTTCCGTTAAATTTATTAATTATTTAACGGTAGGTGGTATATGTCGGTTGTTTTCATTTTTTCGATCGACTGAAATAAATTAATATAAAATAAACATTTTGAAAAATCGTGAATTTCCAAAAGGAAAATCATTTGGGGGGTTTTTTATTAAAATTTAATTTTTCCGAACCAAAATTTAAAATAAAAATTAAATCAAATCAAATATTTAAAAAATCGATTTTTTTTCATTTGAATACGTTCACGTATTTAAAAAAAAAAAAAAAAAAATTTGTGAAAACGTTTGCAAAAAAAAAAAATAAAAAATTTTGCCAGGAAAAGTGTTTCATTATTTAGTTAAGCGAATAATTTTCTCTCTCTTTCTCTCTCTCTCTCATTCACACACTCATTCTCTATCCTATTTGCTATCGATAACAGTCAGCGAGCCAGCCAACACGAAACTTTTTTGGACTCAAACCATTCATGGTGAGTGCATCAGTAAAAAAAAAAGTTTTAATTGGATTCAATCCAGTCACTGATCAAATTCAAATGAAATTTAAAATTTTTTTTTTATTTTTTGTTTTAAACCAAAAAAAAAAAAAAATTAAAAATTATTTTATTATTATTATTATTGAATAAAATTGGGACGATGATAATATTAATAATCGAAATCGAAACCGGAAACGTCAGTTTCCCGCGAATTTTTTCCAGGTTTTATGACGTAATTGCCAAAAAAAAATCGAGTGAGATTTCATCCTTTGATAAAAAATTTATCAAATCATTTTCTTTTTCATTCGATGAATGATTGATTGATTGATTGAATGAACGAATGAATGAGTGAGTGAGTGAGTGAGTGAATGATTAAATTGCTTTTTTCTTATCCATTTATTATATTATTTGAATCAATTTTTCTTTAGCGAATGACAACAATTTAAAGTCGGAAAAAAATAATAATAAATAAAAACGTTACGTCATCGCGGATGAGACCAATGGAAAAAAGGTCATGACAAAACATGGATAAAACCTTAAGGATTGAATGAATGCGTATAAATTTAAATTTTGAAAATGGCGTTCTAAATATCAAATTCGCGAGTCCTCCTTCTCATTATTTTAAATGAATCGTACTAAAATAATTATTCTAGAAAATGAGAGAGAGATTTTTTTTTTTTTTATTTAATTAAAAATTTAAAAAAGTTAATTCGGGAGAGATAAGGATAAAAAAAAAATAAATAAGTAATTCGGGACGTTAGCCAGAAAAACAAGTGAGAAAATAAATTGTGACATGTTTTCCATGGTGCATGTCAAATCATTAACGCGATGGGAAAAGGGTAAACCTTGAAAAGAGACGCAATTTTGGCACGAGAGAAAGAGAGAGAGAGAGAGAAAAAAAACCACTTGAAAAGAAAATTCAAATACGAATACGTAATTCATATGATATTTATTAATACACGTGAGCACGGAACCAAAGCGGCGCATTCACACACCCACACACACACACACGTGTAATATTTGTTTAATTTTAAAGTTTCGAATAATTAAAATTCGTTTTTCCTTTGTATTAATACTAAAACAAATATTAAATCTCATATTAGATAAAAATAATTATTATTATTATTATTATTATTATTATTATTATTATTATTATTTTTATTATTATTATTATTATTATTATTATTACTTTCGTTTAAAATTTACAAACGAATGAGTTAATTTATATTTGATTTTAACGTTCCGTGAAAAAAAAAAATTTTTTGTAAAATTTTGAACTTAAAAAAAAAAGAAGCAGAATTTCACGAGTTTTTTTTATAAAAAAAATGGCGCGAAGTAGTCGTACCAACAACGAAAAAAAAAAAAAAATTTAACATGTTTTCATAAACATTGTTTTTGTTTATTTCAAATCGTTTTATGATTGGTGGATCAACATTAGAAATTTTCTAATGGGAGAGAGACAAAAATTTTCAAAAATCCTCAAACTAAATCTTTTAATAATAATTAAAACACACAAATTTTTTTTATTTTTATTATTATTATTTTTACGACGACAGCGTGAAATGTCTTTAAAACCATGAAAATGAAAATTCAACGACAGAGAGAGAGAGAGAGAGAGACGGAGAGAGAGAAAGAGAGAGCCTGAAATTTAATTTTATTCTTTAAAAAAAAAAAAATTTGAATGAATTTAGTAGGATTTGATTGTGAGTGATGGAAAGATTTGCAAAAAGGGTTTTAAAAGAGATGTTGTCAGCAAAAATAAAAATAAAAAATAAAAATAAAAATGCTGAGCGTGTTGATTTTTTTTTTTTATATTACTAAAAGAAAAGTAGATGAGTATAAGAATTGTGGGTGAGGGGGGGGGATTAAATCTACGTAAAATATTAATAATTGCCTAAGAGAGAAAAAAGTGTGAAAAGGGGAAAATTTTTGACAAAATGATTAATTTACCTACACCCATAAGCTTACACACCCCCCCCCCCAAAAAAAAAACCTCTCACTTAAAACCCCCAAAAAACAATTTTTAATGATAATAATAATAATTTGAATGATAAATATGTTTTTTTATGAAAACATTCAAACAAGATGAAAACAAAAAATACATGGAAAACACTCAACGGTTTGAAAATGAAACGGAACAAACACGACCAACCGTAACGTTGCATACCTTTTTTTTTTTTACTTTAACAATAATAATAATAATAATAATAATAATAATAATAATAATAATAATAATAATAAATTTTTTTAAAAGTAATTTACATAAAAAAATTACTACTTAAAAAAAGTTTCGAGTAGAAAAATTATATTTTATTGACGAATAAATTTTAATTTAAAAAAAAAAAAAAAAAAAAACAAAATGGCGGTTTGAAAAAAAAATATGGCCGCGTAAAAAAAAAAAAAAAAAAATTTATATACATATATTTTTTCCCTTGAAATTTTTTTCTTAAATGAAAAGCCAAACTGTTTGTTTATGTTGTAAACGTTCGGACGTTTTATGAGAATTTAAGTAATAAAAACAAAGTAACGGGTTTTCAAGCATGAACGTAAAACTTTAATACCCGACTATAAACGTGAATAAATTTTTTTTTTTTTTAAATATATATATATATATATATATATATATATATGAGTGTTTGAGAAAGATCGATCGGGGTGGTAATTTTCACGAGTTATCGTCTGCTACCAACTTTTAAAATTTTTTAACCGATATATATTAAATAGAAATAAAAAAAAAATTTCACTTTTTCCCATAGCAACATCAACGTTATTATTATTATTAATAATATTATTTTTCAATAAGTGTACGTTTAACTTAAATAATAATAATAATAGTTGAAATTGCCATTTCGTATCAGGTTAAAAAAAAAAAAAAAAAGTTTTGCGTGTTTTTTTATAAATTAAATTAAATTTATTAACCGATACTTATACAAATAAAATCAAAATAAATTATTTGGTTGAGAATTTTTTTTTTTTTTTTTTTTTTTTGCGGTATGAAAATTTAGGTCGATTAATAAAAAAAAGAAAATTTTCCAGGTGAAAATTGGGTAGAGAGAGAGAGAGAGAGGGAAATTTTTTTTTTCCATTATCGATTGTTTTATAAACGAGTATTGTACAGTTGTTTGTTATATTTTGTTTCATGATATAAAACAATTGTCTGAATGGCATCATCGTTTGTAATTTAAAAATAATTTATTACCTTGCGGCAACCGTTTTTATACTTTTATGGTGATTTCGTTAATGAGATGATAATTTGCAAATTTAACCTTTTTTCCGCATTGCCTTCATACGCAATTAACGAACGAACCCCCAAAAAAAAAGGGAATAAGAAAAGAAAGAGAGAGAGAGAGAGAGAAAAAAAATAATAATAATAAAAAGGAAAAACGGTGGAATTGTTTTTATTTTCTTTTTCTTTCTGGTTCATTGAGTGAAAACTGATTTAAAAAAAAAAAAAAAAACGCTAAAGAAAATAAATAAAAAAAATTTTTTTTTAAACAAGAGAAAAGTTTCGATTGATGTCAAAACAATTCACGGTGGAGAGAGAGAGAGAGAGAGAAAACAAACAAACAAACAAACAAACTCTTTACATAAATTTTCGGAAATAAAAAAAAAAAAAAAAAAAAAAAATTCCCGGTTTTTTTTTCTCCCTTTTTTTTTTCTCACAATCCTCATCATTATTATTATTAATGTTTGTATTGAAAAAAAAAAAAAATTATTGTTTGAACGAAAACCATTCGGAATGAAATCGGTTTTTCAAACTTTTTTAAAAATAATCCATAAATATTTAAATATTCGATATGTCGTAATGTTATCACGACACCCTTACACAATCGAAATAAAAAAAATAAAAAAAATTTTTTTAAACGTTTTAAAATACGTTACAAAAAAAAAAAAAAAAGTTTAAAAAAAACCGGAAGTGCTGAAAAATTAATAATTTTAAACGATCCAAATCCTTTATTTTTATTTATTAAACGTTGAGTACGAACGTGATCCAGGGTATTAAAACACAATAACAAAAATAAAAATAAAAACAAAAACCAATCAGAAAACAATACAAACAATAATAATAATGATAACGTTAAATACGTTTTTCAAAGAGAGAGAGAGAGAGAAAGAGAAAATAAATTTTTTTTTCTTTTTTCCCAATGCATTTTTTATAACCGATTTTCCTTTTCTTTCTTTCTTTTATTCGACCTGTATTAAATGTCTCTCGTCGTGTATGAAGTGAAAGGAAAAAAAAAAAGAAGATTAAGATTTACGAGTAGAAAAAAAGAGCTCACAAAAAAAAAAAAAATTAAAAGAAAATGAAAAAAAGAAAATCTAAAATGCGACGAAAAAAGAAAAAGTTGCAATACGTGATTTCATTTAAAAAGAAAAAGAAAAAAAAGAAAAAAGAAAAGAGTAGGAAAAAAAATGGGGGGAATTATCAGGGGAGCCTTTGATTATATTAATATTAAAATGGAAAAAAAAAAAAAAAAAAGGAAAATTTTTTTCCTTTTTTTTTTTTTTTTTTTTTTTTTTTTTTTAAAACCCGCAATGACCCATTTAAATTTAATAAAAGATTATTATATATATTTCAAGTCGGGAAATTAAAATCAAATGAAAATTAAAAACAACCTTTCTTCCCCCTCCGCCTCCCCCTCTCCCCTCCCCCCTCTTTTTTTTTGTTCTAATAAAACTTTTCTCCTTAAAAATAATATTCTCGATGAAAATCAGACGTTTGAAAGAAAAAAAAAGTTTTCTTAAATTATTATCGTTTAAAATAAAAGAAATCTTATTATTATTATTATTATTATTATTATTATTATTATTATTATTATCATTATTATTATTATTATTATTATCATTATACCTTTTTCTTTATTTTTTTTCTTCTTCCACTTTATTTTCTTTATTTTTTTCATTATTATTATTATCGTTGAGTATTTTTATCCAGGGGAAAAAAAAATTTTTTTATAAGTGTAAAACAGATGTTACTTTTGAAAAAAAAAACAAAAATGTAAATAATTTCATTTGAACCTGTTTGATAATAATGATAATAATATAATGATAATAATGATAATAATGATAATGATAATAATTAAAAAAAAACAAAAAAAGTACAAAAGTTAAATACAAGAAATAAAAAAAAAAAAAAAAGAAACGATAAATTAAATGTGAAAAACAAAAACTCTAAAAAAAAAAAAAACTTTTCAAAATTAAATGGCACGGAAATAATAATAATAATAATAATAATAATATAAAAATGGCGATTCATTTCATTTGATAAACTTTTCAATACTTGAAAACTCCTTCGTTTTTAATATCCATTAACTCGAATGTGTTTTGTCAAGAAAAGGTATCAACAGGGAGAAAAAAAAAAAAAAGGAAAAACGGGGAAAGATTTTCAAGAGTGTGAGAAATTTGTCGCAAAAGCGTAAAACCGTATAATCGATTACGATACGATTTATCGATCGATTCACAAAAAAATTAAGAATTATTAATATATTATAAAAAAATCAGGGATTCCCTCCCACCCCTATCTCTCTCTCTCTCTCTCTTTTATCAATTAAATTAAAAAGATAAAAATATAAAATGATAATGATAATAAAATTGAAATCGCATTTTTTAAATAATTAATTAAAAATATAAATTAATGATTTGATGTTTTAATGATCGACATAATTAAAAAATTTTCAACGGTTTTTTTTTTAACTTGTCACCGGTTTTAATTGTCCTTTCCTTTCCTTACGTCCATTTTGAAATTCGCGGGGTTTTTTTTTCGTATCGAACGTCAAAAGAAATCATTAAAAAAACAACTGCATTAGAGAGAAAGAGAGAGAGAGAGAGAAAGAGAAAAAAAAATGGGGGAAAAGGGTAAAATGTACGCAGGGAAAATCGAGGTATAATTTTTTAATTAATGATTGCAGATTTTTCTCTTCCTATTTTTAAAATCTATTAAACACTGCGGTTTACCGCAGGAAAATATAAAAAATGGCGGTGGTGGTGGTGGTGGTGGTGGCGGTAAACTTAAAAATTTTTTTTTTTTTTTATAAATAAATAATAGTCATGCTAACCAAGTTTTTTTTCTCTCTCTTTCTCTCTCTCCTATTTAAGTTATTTATGCATATAAATCCGAAAACCATTAATTAAAAAAATCTTTTTCTTTTTTTTTTACGACTAAATAATAAAATAAATTTTTTTTTTTTACGAATGGCTCATCTTGGTGGGGGGAGGGGGTAAAAGAAAATTTTTATAATTAATTTTACCTGTGTTGATGTCGTACCTGCATCGAAAATCTCTAGAAAAAAAAACGAAATTAATTTTTTATAATGCGTATTCAATACAAATTCACGTGCAGACACACGCACTCACGCACGCACGCACTTACGCACGCACGAAAATATTTATATAATTAAATATCGATTTTATAAAAAAAAAGAAAAAATTTTAAATATAAATGCGAAACCTTAACACGTTCGTGATGATTTCCCCCCTTCTCTCTCTCTCTCCCCCTCCCCTCCCTCTCTCTTTATTTCCTTCGTTTAAATTTAACGATCAAATTCGGAAACATGGAAACGTAGGATTTTATTAAAATCGTGGGATTAGACTTTAAGAAAATACGAATCCTTAAATAATGAGTTAATTTTTTTTTTTTTTTTTTTTTTTGTTTAACTCGACAATTTAAATAATTAATTTTTGTTGAGATTTTGTTTTAACAACAAAATTCTCATTGTTAAACAGAAAAAAAAAATTTTTATTTTTTTTTCGTAATTTGGCTAAACTGAACGAAAAAGATTATAATATTATGATTCATTAATGCGGAGAGAGAGAGAGAGAGAGAGAGAGAGAGAGGAAGAGAAATTTAAATGCGATTGCAATTTAAAAAAAAAAAAATTTTTTTTTGTCGTGCCTGTAACGATACGATAATAACGGGGTTTTAGAATTTTTATTATTACACGTAAATAAAAATTTTTTTTATTTTTTATTTTCCGATACGACGACGACGAGAGAGAGAGTTTTTGAGTTTGATCTTCAATTTTTTTTTTTATAAATAAAAAATTTTTTAATTAAAAAAATTCTCAAAGTCGATTCTCTTCTTATTTCTAAATTTTTTAATAATAAAAAAAAAAAAACCTGGGATCTTTTTGTTTTTTCCTTTTTTTTTTTTTTTATCCCTTTCCCATAATCACAATTTATTGCTTCTTTCCTTTTTTTTTTTTTTTTCGTAATTTTATATCAATTGAATTTATATCCTTGGATTGTTTCAACAATATCAAAAGATATTGACATTAAAAAAAAAAAAAGAAAAAAAATTTCCCTTTTATTTCCTTTTAAATAAGATGCCGCGTAACGCAATCGGCCATTTTTTTTTAAATTAATTATAAAAAAATTTTTTATAATTATTTTTAAATATTTATTTTAACTTTTATTAATTATTATTATTATTATTATTATTATTATTATTATTATTATTATTATTATTATTGTTATTATTATTACAAGTGACGTCATCATCATAAAAAAAAATTTATATTAAACGAGATTTTTTTTTCCTTTTTTCTTTATAATTAAATAATAATAATAATAATGGGGGGGGAAAAAATAATAAATTTTTATTTTCCTTTTTTTACAAAATTAAAATGTCCTTTTTTCCTTTGTACGCTCGAAAAAATTATCGAGGTTTGAAATTTAAAAAAGGAAAAAAGGAAATTATTTAAATTTTTCAACTGTAAAGCAAGAGAAAAATTAAAAAGAAAATTTTTTAACCGAAAAATTTCTCTTTTTCTAAAATATTTAAATTAACTTTGTTATTATTAAGTTGGTAACACTGTTTTTTAAATAAAATAAAAATTTAAAATTTCAATTTTTATTTTAATTTTTCATTAATATTTATCACGAATAATAATAATAATAAATAAATAAATAAGTAAATAAAATTAATACTTTATAATTAATAATTTTAAAAATGAATTTTTTTTTCTTGGAATTTAAATAAAATATTTATTTTCCGAAAAAAACTTTTCCGAAACGAACCGGAAATGAAAAAAAAATTCTTTTTGATTACGCCGCCGCCATTTTGTATCGTATTATCACTCTTACGTACTTTAATTAAGTAGATGAGTGATTTTGTTTTTTTTAAATTTACAACAACAACAAAAAAAAGAATTCGAAAACGACATTTTGAAAAAAAAAAAGGGAAAAATAATAATAATAATAATAATAATAATGAATCGTGGGAAATGACTGTTTTTCTTTTTTTTCTAAGAGATTTTAAAATAAGACATTACGGTTTATAAATGTTTTTTTTTTTTATTTTCATTCCTTTCACCAAATTTTTTTTTTTTTTTATTTCCAAAACCAGACTCCAGTTAATCTCTGATTTTGACATTTGACTTATCCGTCTTCTTATTTCTTGTCAAATTTAACTTTTACATTTAAAAAAAAAAAATTATAACAACAAATAGAATTTTCTAGATCGATTTTTCCTTCTTACTGGTACGTTCGGAATGAAAAAAAAAGAAAAAACTTTATGGAAAATTAAATTGTTCAATCAAGAAAAACTTTTATTGTTTTCCACGCAACGAATTTTAAAGCGTTAAAAAAAAAAAAACCCTCGTAAATTTAAACGGAAATAATTAACCGGAAACAAAAAGATTTTTAACCGTTTTAAATTTAGACAAAAAAAAAAGGGAGAGAGAGAGAGAGGACGGGAAGGGGAGGGGAAAAGCGTTTCCGGTATAAAAACTTATCCGGAGAAAACACATGTATTTAATTTTTATTTAATGCTCGTACATATACACTTTTTCCCCGTCGTAAAATATTTATATTTATGTTTACGTTTTAAAAAAAAAAACGAGCCAAAAATTTTATTATTATTATTATTATTATTTATTAATGTCGCATCATATGCGTAAATTTTGTTTTTTTTTTTTTTTTTTTTTAAAATTAATAATAATGTAATAATTATTTACGTATTATAAAAAGGAAATAAAAAATATTAAAAAAAATGGATGAATCTTGAAAATTTTGGCACTAGAAAACTTTAATGTAATTATTAATATGTTAGAGTTTGCCATTTATTTCGAAATTATTTATTATTATTATTATTAATATTTATAACGAATCGACGTTCGCTTGAGATGATTATGAAAAATTCGAGAATGAAGGAGAATTATTTTATAAAACTTTTCCGGAAAATTTTCAAATTTTACCGTTGGAATAACGAATAATTTTTTTTTTTTTTTGTTTTAAAATTAATTTCCGTTGCATTAACAAAAAATAAATTTATGTCGTTATCGATCGCTAATCTACAATCTCGGACTCGATTAATAATTTTTTCTAACGGAAAAAAGTTTATGGCGTTCGTTCATCCATCATATGTTTGCAATTGCATCGTCATCGGGTTTTTTTTTTTTTTAAAACACACGCGCGGCGGTAAAATAATAAAAACAAAAGGATATGATAAAAGAAGTGATAAAAGAAGG
>NW_002987001.1:331106-352879 GCF_000006295.1 Pediculus humanus corporis
ATCCTATTCCATTACACCCTCTTAAACTCCCTTTCGACTTACCCTTAAAAAAAAAAAATTTCTTCCCTTTTTTCTTTTTTAAAAACATTAGCGTTATCATCATTAAAATTATTTATTATTATTAATATTAAAAAAAAAAAAAAAAAAACTACAGTAATATCTAATTTTTTTCTTTTGTTTGTTTGTTTAAAAAAAAAATTATTATTATTATTATTATTTTTTAAATACATTTTACATGCAAAGTATATAAAACCCTTAAAAATTTTTTTTCTTTTTTCCATTTTTTTTTACGTTATTACAAATTATTGTTATCATTATTTTCCCCCCCTTCCTCTCTCTCTCTCTTCTTTGTTTTAAATTCATCGTACGGAAATAAAATAAAAAGAGAAAAAAGATAAAGAGTAAAAAAGTCACGACGAACACACACAAGTTTTCTCATTTTCTTTTTCAAAAGTAAAATAAATGTTTGCTCGTTAAATAAATGATTTTATACAAATAAAAGATTTTAATTATAAGAAATAAAAAAAAAAGAAAAAGGATTTCAAACAATTTATATATATATAAATAAAGTTTAACAAAAAAACTTTTTTCGATAATTAATAATAAATGAAAAGAAAATTTTTAAATAAAAAAAAGACCGTTACGTTCGAACGTCGCGATTCTTAAAAATTTAAAATTTCAAACGATGTGTGTGACGTAACGAGAGTTCCGATTGGTTAAAATTATTATGCTTACCGATGATGGCGATTAATAAGTAATATATTCTCAGTGAAAAATCACTCGACGAAGGAAGCACAAAAATCACCGTTTTAACTCACTTTTTTTTTTTTTTTAAATTAAACACCATTTTTTCACATTTTTAATTAATTTACACGATTGATTAATTAATTAAAACGATAATTACTACAAATATTATAACTTTTTAATTATTTGTTACACTATATATAAATATTACATTATAAACGATTTAACGTTTTTTTTTCCATTCGTTTAATACATCCCGAACGATAAAAACGAAAAAAAAAAACATCGTTTTTCTTTTTCAAGTTATTTATAATAAAAAAAAAAAATGTAAAAGTAAAAGTAAAAATAAAAAATAAAAATAAGAAAAAAAAAAAAAAAGGAAGAAAAGAAAATTATTATATTGAGCCCACTTGTTGCCGAACGCGGCTCAATTGTGACTGTTTAATATACTCTTGATGTGAAGCGCGCCCAACGGTAAAAATTCTAACTAATATGTTTTCCTCAAAAAAAATTTAATCACCTGTAGAATAATTATTTAAGAAAAAAATTTTCTTTTTTTTTTTTTTATGAAATTTTTTGTATGATTTAAGATTATTTTTCATAACATTTAATAATTATCCAATAAGTTGATAACTTTTGGTAAAATTTTATCATAACTGAATGTAAATACGAAGAAAAATTTTAATAAAATGTTGTTGACAGTTTGTGGTATAATTTTAATGGACGAATATTAAAATTATTTTTCATGAAAATTTAACGGAATTTTCTGATAAGACGAGGTGATAAGAAAATAATATATTTGTGAAAATTCGTTAAATTTTTTCATGATTGACAAAAGTTTCCCGATCGAGAATTCGATTCAAAAAAAAAAAAAAGAGAAAAATGCCTTTTTTTTTAATACATATTCTTTAACATGGTCGCCATTTTTAAAAATTGAAATTGAAACAAACAAAAAAATATTTTTTGTCACTTTTTTTTTATTTTAAATTTTTCATTTTAAAACTAATTTTTTTTTTTTTCTGTTTTTAAATTTACATTTTAAAAATTGTGCTGTTTTTCTTTTTTTTCCTTTTTGACTGTTTTGAATGTTTAATAAACAAAAAACATAAAGAAAAAAAGAAAGAAAAAAAAAGGAAACAATTTTGTTTTTAATTTCCACTTTTTATAATTTAAAAAACAATATATGTTAAATTATCATCATTATTATTATTATTATTATTATTATTATTATTATTAAGGATGATAATTATGGAGAATTAAAATTTTTAAGCTTTTGTAATAATGAAAAAAATTTTTTTTTTTTTTTTTTTTAATCTTCTACTTGTTTGTTGTTGTCACCTTTTGTTGTGTTCAGAATTTAATTTTTTCTTTTTTTTTTTTTTTTTTTGTTTTTTTTTTTAGGTTTTTAAGTGTGGTAAAGTTAGAAAAAAAAAAGAAAGAGAAAGAAAAGATAAAAAGTAAAGAAAAAAGAAATAAAAATAAAGGAAAAAAGAAAAAAAAAGAAAACTGAAAGATAAAAAATGAAGGAGACAGAAACTGAGAGAGGAAGAAGAATTGGAAGAAAGAGATAGATAAAGAAGAGAAAAGGGATAAAGACAGAGAATGATAACAAAGAAAATAGAAAGGGGCAAACAGACAGCAAAATAAAAGGAAAGAGAAAGAGAGGGAGACAGAAAGGGAAAACGAAAAGTAAGGATAAAAAAGACAAACAGAGAGACAGAGAAAAGGAAAGAAGGAAAAAAACAAAGAGAGAAAGAACAGAAGGAGAGGCAGACAGAAAAAAAAGGAAGACTGATTAAGTGATAGAAAGGGAGAAAAGAAGATAAATAGAAAGAAAAAGAAAGATGGAAAGGTAGAACAACAAGATAGACAGAGAGAGAGAGAGAGTCCGAAAGAAGCAAAGAGATAGAAAGGGAGATTGGAAAGAGGAAGAGAAAGAAAGAATGAGAAGGAAAAGGAGAGAAAGAAGAAAAGAAAGAAAAGGATAGAAAGAGAGAGAGAGAGAGAAATAGTACAAAACGTTCATTGAAAAACGGTTGGAGTAAATAAAAAAAGGATTAAAATTTCATATCGATAACGTTTCTAACCTCAAAATTTTTTTTTTTAAAAACGAAAACGTGGTTTTAGATTCGCACAATGTTTTCCTTTTTTTTTTAATGTAAAAATTCTTTAATTATGAAAATTCCAAAACGTTTTTAAGTTTTTAATAAAAAATCCTCACCATTATTAACAACAACAATAACAATAATAAAAATAAAAAAAAGAGGGAGGGAGTGAAGGCGAGGAGGGGATGGAGGAGGGGAAACCACGACTTAAATATTAGGAAAATACGAGTTGAAATGTGTGACAAATTCATGTCGTTTTCACATTCTCCAGAGAATTTAGAGGTGATAAATCTTTTTTTTTTCCATCGTAATTTTTTTAAATTGTTTCCACATCGGTTGAATTGTTTCGATGGGTTTTTATTTTTAATTTCAGAATAAAAATAATAATAATAATAATAATTTTTAACCGCAATACGGAAAAAAGAAGACAAATGTTAGAGAGAGGAAAAAAAAATGTATGTATTTTTTGCGTGATTCTAAAAAAAAAAAAAAAAAAAAATTTTAAATGATAAAACTTTTCTTTTTTCGGAAGGGTAGGGGGAGAGGAAGGGGGAGGGGGAAGAACAGTTTTTTTCTGAACATTTTTTATAAAAATCATCGAAAAAATTAATTAATAAACTCACTTTTATGTCATCGCAAATAAATAAATAAAAAAGAAAAAGTTTTTTTTTTTATTAACCCAAAAAGGTTTTCCAGAATTTTCCCCATTTTATTGTTTTTCCCCCTATGGAATTTTATCATCATTATTATTGAAAAAAATAATTTTTATTTTTTTTGGGGGGGGGGTCTAAAAGGAAAAATCGACTTATATCTAAAAAAAAAACAAATTTACATATTAATAACTCGATGATCCTTTATCAAACTCTGTAAAAAAAAAAATATTAAAATCGTTTGGAAACCAAACCGTTATTATTATTTTTTTTTTTTTTCCATAAAATTAATTATTCTATGAGAGAAAGAGACAGTTCGATTGAATGTAGAAAGAACAACAGAGAGAAAGAGAAAGAGAGAGAGAGAGAGAGAGAGAGAGAAGGAGGAAGAGAGAGTTCCAGTAACAGAGAAAAGAAAAAAATAAAAAAATGAGAAATATTCATTTTTTTTTTATCCGACCCTCGACCCATCCCGATTTTCTTCAGTTAAAGAATTTCCACAACGTCGTGGAATAAGAACCCCCCCCCCCCGAAATTCTCCCCGAACCAAAAAAAAAAAATTTAATAACTTTACATGCATATAAAATATATAAAATCCACAGCATCGAAAATTTTGATCATCATCATCATTGATTTCTTTCCCCCTCCCCATACAAAGTAGTAATAATAATAATAATAATAAACGATATTATTATTATTATTATTATTATTATTAATAAAACATTAATAAAACCGTTAATAAAACAATAATTTTAATTATTCATAAAATAACATTTTTTTCCTTTTTTTTTTTATTTTTAGCACTACAATAATATATATATATTTATATTTATATATAGAATTTTGATTTTTAATAACCGCGTCGTCGTTTGTTTTATCTTTTTTAGGCGCAAATAAAATTTTTTTATTTATTTAATTATATTTATAATAATAATAATAATAATAATAATAATAATTTTTATTTTTTTTTGTTTACATTTTTCAATTTATTAAATTAATAATATTCGGTTGTTGTTGTTTTTGTTTCCTCCTTTTCCTACTTTTTCTTACAAAGCATTTCCGGTGATTCCGTTACGCACGGTCAACCGGAAATACGTATGCATATTTTTTTTTTTCGATAATCGGTATCGAGGGAACGGCGATAAAAAAAAAATGATTAAGAGAAATCGTAATGATGATGATGATAATAATAATAATAATACATAACATTTTGGTTTTGCGAATTTACCCGTTCTACGTTTACCTTCTTTTTAATAAAAAAATTATTAAATTTTCAATGAATGCCCGAAAAATTTTATCTTCTTCCATTTTATTATTATTATTATTTAACTATTATTATTATTATTATTATTTATTACTATTTTACATTTACGCATCATTAAATTTTTCAATCACAATCATCATACGGATTATTATCATAACTAATTTAAATTTATCATCATCATCATCATCATCACCATTTCCATCATTATTATTATTATTATTTATTATCATTGTTATTATTATTATTATTATTACTATTATTTAGATTTTTATTTATTTCGAACGAATGAAAATTAATGTTACCGTTAAACTCCGTTAATTACGATTTGATTTTTAAAAAAAAACCGATTTTGAATATTTTTAACCGGAAATTGTATTTTTATTGTGTGTTTTCGCTTTTTGAAAATTTTCTTACCTTGCAAATTCTTAACGAATCCGACAAGAAGAAAAAAAATTGATAATAACAGTACTAGTAGTGGTAGTAGTGGTAGTAGTGGTAGTAGTAGCAGTAGTGAAAATTTTTCGCAAAAGAATAACTTGGGTTTTACTAGGGCGGCGGTGGATTTTCCGATACCATCGGATTTTCCACGTCTGAATTCAATTCCGTTTCGTCGACGATCGATTGTAAATCCCGACACGGTATTTCGGCTGGTAACAAACCGGAAGTTGACATTCCTTCGGAAGAACTTAGAGAAAGTGATAAAGGCGAATTTAAACCCCCGCGTTCGGCAAGACTTAGAACGTCCTGAGCGGCGCTTATTCCTCTCTTGTTTCTTTTCGACGCCGTTTCCAATTTGCTGTTCAATTCGAATATGCATTCTTCGAGTTTTCGATTTATGGCTATTTGACTTTTGTATTTAGTTTCGACCGCCTGAAAGAGAAAGAGAGAAAAATTATTTCTTGCGGAAATCAAAAGCGAAATTCAAAAAAAAAAATTAGAGTGATAATTACTTCTAATTGCTCTTGACATTCTTCTTTAACCGTTTTCAGGGCTCTTTTTTGATCGGCGATGAGGGCATCTTTCTTGGCCAACAAAGCCTCCAATTCGTTGACACGATTTTTCGATGCTTCCAACGCTGACACTTTCAAATCCACCATACCATTGAGATTTCTAACCTCTTCGACGTAGTACTCTTGCGTTATCGAATACTTTTCGTCGCTTTGTAATGAAAAATGACTGATTTTTTCACGATATTTTTGCAGCAGCTCTCCCATCAGTATCAATTCTTTTTGAAGGTATTCGACTTGAGATTTGAGCTGCTCTCCCGCGCTAGCTTGAGCCGTGGCTTCTTTCAATTCGTTTCCCAGGGAAAACAACATGGCTTCGACCTGTTGAAATTCTTTCGTTGAAGTTGCTGCACTTTGCTTGCTTTGAGATAACTCACATGATAATCTCTCATTTTCAGCCTTTAATTCTCTGTTTTGATTTTCAGATACAACATATTTATCCTGCCATTGTTTTATACGTTCTTGAAGTCTCGCCTCGCTCTGACGACCCTCCGCTTTATTTTTTTCCAAATCTTTTGTTATGCACTCGACGTCTTTGCTCAACAAAGCCAATTGATCTCGAAGAGCTGAATTGTGATCTTCTAACCACCGATTGTGTCGGGATTTTCCCAAGAGACGACGATTTCTCTCCGCGTGAACTTCTCTCCTCTGCCTTTCGAACTTGAGTTGCAAATGCAACAAGTTTAATTGATCTCTAGCAGTCTTCAATTCGTTTTCCAGACCTAGACACATAATTAAATTATCATTATTCAAAGGAATGAAATACTTATAATCGTCAAAAAAAAAATTCTAAACACAAACATTGAATTGTATTGTTATTATTTTTTTTGCTTTGGCTTCCTTCTCTGAATAGGGCAGCCGATAATTCTATATAACGATCTAAAAAAGTTGTGGGCGAATATCTGCCGTTTCCGGTGTTGTTACACGAATACCCGTCGGGTTCCACCGGTGGAAATATTCCGAGAAATAAATGTTCGTAGGGATAGAGAGAAGGCGCAAATGTTTCCGTCCATTGGGTTTGAGTAGAAGAGGTCACGGTGGCGTGTCCGCGAACTCCTTCTCCATTTTGAACTTTCTCTTCGTAATCCAATTCGACGGATTCATCTAAATTTTCTACTCCGCTGAAAGATGGCCTATCTTTTTTTATTTCGGGACAAGATTGAGCTCTTCGAACGTTATTTGAAGGCAAAAGAATACATTCTTGAGAAGTAGAATTGCTTAATGTAGATTCATCCACTGATTATGAAAAAAAAATAAATAAATAAATAAATTTTTTATTTAACTTTCACGGAAATCCATTTATTATTTAAACATACCTTGATGACCTGGCGAATCCGGCCCGCATTGACTAAAATATCTCAACCTGTGTACGCTCTGATGAAAGTTAAGCATAGATCGACTATTTGGCATGTGGAGGCCACCTGAATTACAAGGGGAACCGATGTCTTGTTGACAATCTTCGAGATCTTCCTCGTGAGGCGGATGAAAATCCTGTATTACGCTGTCGCAATAACGTAAAGAAACCTAAAAAAAAAATAATAATAATAATTTAACGAATTTCCACAGCGATAATTTTAATTACCGGAAAATAAAGGAGGAACTTACCGCGCTGTTCGATGACGTAATTGATTCCGTTCTTAACTGTTCACCCAAACGACTGATTTCCAATACTTCTTGATCTTCTTGCGTGTAATCATCTAATTTATAACCGTTTGTGGCATCTTTGTTGTTCTGCGATAGGGATTCGGCAGTGCTCACTCTACCGGGACTTCGAATATTTCCTAAAATTTTATCCACGCCGGGAGAATCGTTGGCCGCGTGAGCGGCCACGTTTAAATTATCCTGAATCATACCGCTGACTTTTTGCGTCAAAATCGATTCCTTTCGCTTTTCGTGAAACGACGACTCGGCATTGTTTTCGTGTCCTTCCGGAAATCGAAAAGGTGAAATTTCTTTTCTCATGGGAGAAGACGGCTGAGATTGAGACGGAGTGGATGATGTCGAACTTCGCGGCCTATTCCCAGACATGTTAAGAGCTCGTACGACTGTGGAATTAAGAGGTGGTCCTTTGGGTGCATAATGCCTTGGATCTTTCACGGGAGTCGTTTCTGGAGTTGCTTCTATTGCAGCCTCGGGAGGCGAAGTACCTTCTTGACTTGGAAATGAACTTATCACATAATTCTGCGTAAACACATTTCATTCTTGTTACGTGTAAAACAATATCTTTGGAGTCACTAAATTTTTTGATGCGTGAACAAGGGAAGAAGCTTTGTTTAGTATTAGTTAAAGTTAAGAAAGAAAAAAAAAAGTACAACCATTCTTATTACTTTGTACTTTCAGAGGCAAAGCGGCCGAATTTCGGAATAATAATTTTATTACCTGAACTTGAGTGATTGGTGTATGTGGTATGGATGTTGGTATGGACGTATCGAGGGTTTGCAATGGCGGTGTCGTGGCTCCACAATGTATGCTGGGACTCCAAAATTCTTTGAAATCCATGGTGTTTTGGTAATTTAAATTATCTTGGTTCGAAGTTGATTCTTAAAAATAAATAAATAATTTATTATTATATTATTATTAATTATTTTAAAATTTATTCCATTAATAAAAAAAGAAAAGAAAAAAAAGAAACGAACAAAAACTCACCAATGAATCGTTTTAAATTTGAATCTTTTTTAGATAAACTCGTTGAAAAACAAGGCGTGTTAACTTCATATTTTGAAAATACGGAAAGTTTAGCACATTCCACTACTACATCATGATGTTCCATAGTTTTCCACCTTAAATATAAATTTATATCAATCACAGTTTAAATCTCGAAAAGTTTTCGAACAAAGAACAAACTTGATTAAATTCTAAAGAATTTACCAGAAAGATTTGATAAAATCATTTCTACTATTTTTATAAAGCTTCACTTTTTTATTTAATATTTATAATAAATTATTTTTATAGAAATTTTACCTGCTGGTTGTAGTTTCTGTGTCTTTTGAAGCGGTAACCAATAAAGGATGCATTTTAACCGTGTCCAACATTGGCTAAAAAATAATATGTTTTTTTTTTTTTTTTTGATTTATTTCTCAATACTACTAAATATTTTTAAAATAACAACTTTTATTTTACTAAATAATAAACTTTTTTATATGATTAAAAAAAAAAAACAGAATAAATTCATTACCTTAATGGTATGACTAAAAACTCCCAAATTTTCACGAAGGCTGTATTCATTTCTTAGGTAAGATAAAAAATTACAAGGGTACATTCCATAAAGTCTATGAAAAAGAGATTGTAAACTAACTTGAAGGTGAATCAATTGTGGCTCTGGCAACTTGTTTGGATTATTGGTATTCCATGATGCTAAACGACTAATTAGAAGAAAAAAAATGATTTCGCCTTAGGATCGCTAAAGTTAAAAATAAATTTTTTTTTTTTTCAGTACGAAAATTATGCATATGGTACCTGAATACTTCGAAAATTTCTTGTAAAAATGGTCCAATGTTTGCTGGTATGGTAGGAAGCAAAACAATCAACGTCAGCAAAGCACTAATCAAAATTAATATATCTGTTTCAGTTTTTAATATTCTCAAAACTTCTTTTATCAAAGAATGCTGAGATATTTTGTAGAGCCAAGTAGGTTGACGGAAGACCACATGACCGAGAAGAGTAAGAACGCTAAGACGAACAGCAGGAGCATTTTTCAACGAGTCAACAACTCTAAAAATAAAAAAAAAAAACAAAAATTGTAATAAAAATCCCAAAGCTTTTTATTTATTTTAAAAAATTTAAAAATGGATCATACTTATCAAAAAAATATTTGTCGTGAGGTTCTCTAACTCCTACCAAGATGTCGACACACCTCATCGAACCAGTAGAAATGAAATAATCAACAAGACCATTTAAAAGCCATGATTCTTTAGCTGAAAATTATGTTTTATTACTTTTAAAAAACAAATTATAAGCATTTTTTTTTTTTTTTCCCAATACTAAAAAGTTAAAAATTTTACATGAGACTTTAAATTAATCGAGAGTTTTAAAAAAATTAAAACTTACTTCCATTGAAATGTTCATGAAACTTTTTTTTTGCTTCTTCTACTGTTTCAGGATGATTGGATTCCAGAAGTTTAAGTACTTCTGGAGGTTCCATGTTATTTTTTTGAAATCATGGAAAAGTAGGGTATCTGTTACGAGCATTAAATAGCTGCTAAATATTAACTTCCTTCCATTATCAAATCTAAATTAAAATTTCAAAAAAATGAGTACATGTTTATATAAATAAAAACTGGAAAAAAGATTGCTTGTTAAAAATAAAACAACATAAAATTAAATAATTAATGTTTTCGACAATATAGATACAAGCACATTAACAAAAAAAATTACGATTTCTTCAAATGATTAAATGATTTTATTAACACTTGAAAATATTTACTTGAACTATTATTTAAAATAACATTAAATTTGAATATAAATTGTCCTTTTGGTACAGATAGATATATATTAAAAATTATAAATGAAACATTTATGACATATTTATTTAAAAATACTAAATTGAAGAAAAATATTTTTAAAAAATTTTTAAAGAGACACCTGACCATAAAATTTTTCAAAATCAAATGGCAATCATGTGTATTAATTACATGATCATACAATTTATTAACATCAAATAAATAAATGAATTTATGGAATCAAAATCATTTAAAATGAAAACAAAAAAAATTCATCAAATAATTAATTAATATTCATTTACGTTTAATACATACGTAATGCAAAATCTAAATTTAGGTAACCACCACATAATGGAAATTGACAATTGATAGAAGAAAAAAAAAAAAAAAAGTAGAATTTGATTTTAAGGTTATACATTTTAAAAATTTTTTTCGTTAATTTAACAAATAAATACTTGAATAAATAAATCAAAATTTTTTTTTGGTTATTTTAAATAAACTAATGAAACAGAAATAAAGATACAGAAATTAAGAACTCTAGCCTGTAAGAGCCTGATACAAAAAACATTCCTTGATTAAATAATTTCGTATAAATATCTGATTGACAATTTATTTTATTTAAATAATAAAATCGGACCGAGATTAAGGTTTTTTTTAAAAAATCAAAAAGTTAATTGTGTACATTTCGTACCTTACATACCATTTTTAAAAAGATAATGTAACAACAGCTTTAATTATCTTTTCTTGTAAACACCTGGATCTCAAAGACTTTTCATTGATTTTTGAACGAACTTTCAAAACTGCCAACTTAAAATTTTTTTTTTTTTTTTTGTCAAAATCAAAGGAAATTTAGACTAGTTAAAAATGGCGGAAAATAATGTGGCGGACGCGTATACTTATTTGTTTTTAAATTTTTTTATAAATAAAAATAAGACAAATTAATACGAAAAAAAAAAAAACATTTTATTGTATTATTATTATTATTATTATTATTATTAAACGTAATCAAAAACAAAAATAAAATAAAATAAATTTACAATCGTATATACAAATAATTATACAATAACAATGTATTTAACCGATTTAACAAACAAAAATTCTTTTTTTTTTAATCCAAACTACTAATTTTTGCTTATTTACATATACAATTTTCATTAGTTATTACTATTTTAAATAAAAAACACGTGACATCGATTTAACAAAAAATTTAAATCGTTTATAATATATATATAAATAAAAGGAGAAGACAGTTAACAAGTAAGTGAAGATTTTAACCATTCGGCCAAACTTAATTTAATGGTTCCATTTTGTAACGGATCTTTGGATTCGAAAACGTCTGAAATAGAAGAAGAAAAAAACGTTAAAAACGGATTATCGAGGTAGAAACGATATAGATATAATGAAAAACATACTGAAAGCAACGCTTAAATGTAAAATGGTCGATACGAAATCACCAAATCTCAAAGTTCCATCTTTTCTCATGTATCTTAATATAAGAATTGATATAACGTCAGTACCCAACTGGAATCCGACTTCCAGCAAAGCATCTTTTAATCTTTCCGCTTTGAGAATTCCAATCTTCTCTTTCGAATGATTTTTAAATGCAGTTTGCCAATATTTTAAACTGCACATAAGATCTTTGAAATCGTTAAACTTTAACCTTCCGCAACCCGTGCTCTGTGTTCAAATCAAAGTTAAAGATAATAATAATGATAATGATAATTTAAATAAAACCAACCTAAACGCGGTCGTTTTCATTCGACCGACCTTTAAAACACAAACGACCCCAATTTAAAATGAATAAAAATTTTATATTTTATTTAAATAAAAGGATACGTCCAGTGTTAGAACAATTTGTCTACAAACTTCCATGCTCGCGCAGCTTTTTATGTAATCTGAAAAAAGGCAAAAAAAAAAAGAGTAATAAAAAAGGAAAAGATTTCAAACGAATAAATATTATTATTATTAATAGTGGGTCTAACCGTTTGGCAAGCAAGCATCGAGAAGTTCTTGAAGTTCGAAAGCATTTACAGTCCTATGTTCGTCTGCTAATTGTAAAAAAACTGCTTCGTATTGACTAAAACTTTTACCATCGTGTATAGCAGGAGCTTTAACAATAGCCGATTTTATTAAAGAAGGTTGAGTATCTAATAACCTGAAAAAGAAATCAATAATAATAATGATAATCACACGAAAGAGAAAATTGTCGTTAGAAAAAACCGTTACGTCATTACTTACTTTAATTTAAGGGGTTTGCTGGAGAAAACTCTTAACGTAAAATTTGATTCTTGTCCAGGTTCGAATGTGGTCGGAAGTATCAGGTATCCTCCTTGTTCCAATTGACACCGGTGACTAACCTAAAACGAATAATATCATACGTTATTGGATTCCCAAACCCTCCCTGTCGTTCTAATTACACGTCGATGACTACTTACCTGTCTGCTATTTGTATACTGTGAATTGGCAAGTGATTTATTCCTTTTGAAAAATTGTTTACCAATAATTTCGGTATTGTTCTTTGGTAACGAATATGCCGTGAATCCAATGACCTTGGGCTCCATAATACTATGCTGATTAAGTGATAAAACAACTTCTTCACCTTCGCTTAATATCAAATGAAGTTGAGGATTTATGTGAAACATGTCGGGATTGTTTCGACACCCGCCGGCGGAAACACCCTTTTGCCACGCTCCCTGATATATTCTCATCTGCCACGTCGTTTTATGATGGAGCGAAGGTTCGTCCCGACTCGTTTCGTTGTCTAAATGTACTATTTCGAGGTGGGTAAACGTTTTCATGAAATCGGAATAGGAAATCCTAGAAAAAAAAAAAGAAAAAAAAAGAAAAGAAAAGAAAATTCTTTTCGTGTTCGATACACTCTTACACTCTTTTTTGTTTTTTTTTTTTTTTTTTTTGTACCAAAATTCTCCGTCTCCCATGTGCCTAGCAGACAATCTTTCTTTTTCGTGTGGTGGTACCTCATCCCAATCCACGGAATCTCTTGCCCATGCTCCGACATATTCACCTCCGGGTCCTAATGGATTTCTTAATTTAATCAACTGTATCGGTTCTCCACCGAACGTTTCCACCTTTAACGGAAAAAAAAAAAATTTTTTTTTTTTAAATTTAATTTTAAAGAGAAATTTAATTATTTGTGCGTGAAGTGAGTGCGTGCGTATGGTTTGTACGCGTGCAAAAAAAAAAAAATTATTTATTTAACTTTCTCTTTTTTTTTTTTTTAAATTTAATTTAAAACTAAATAAATGACATTATTTATTTATTTAATGCTTTTTCTTACAAGTTAACGATAAATTAATGACTTTGTAAAAAAAAATATGAAAAATTATTTGTATGACTAATCGAATAAGTTCGAATAATAATAATAATAATGATAATTTACATAATTCCTTCTTTTCAAATTATTATTATTATTATTATTAAAAATTTGACGTTTTAAGATTTTAATTAATTTTTTTTAGTCGAAAGGAACAGTTTAAAAAAAAAAAATTTTTACAAAAATTATTACCGTGACGATTAAAAAAAAATTTCGACGACGTGAAAAGAAAATGAAATTAAATTTTAGGTAACCGAAAAATTAGTAATAATAATAATAATAATAATAATAATTAAACGATTTCACTTTAATTTGAAACCCCCCCCATTTAAACATTTTGTTACTAAAGTTAAATTTTACGGTTCGGAAAAAGAAAGAAAAAAAAAAAAGATTAATTACGAAACTTATACAAGAACTTATTTAAAAAAATTTAATAACCTTTTCAAATTCATTAATAATAATACTAATGATGATGATAATAATAATAATACAATATAAATTATTTAAAAACCGTTAAATGTGTCTGAACCAACAACAACAACAAAAAAAAAATATTCAACGCGGAAAATTGGAAAATTTTTATTATATCATTACGGCGAAATTATTTATTATTATTATCACTATTATTATTATTATTATCATTATTATTATTTTCGTTTTTTACATTAAAAAAAAAGTTTTCACTTCCTAAAAAAAAGAAAAATTGAAAAATTAAATTTTCTCTCCGTCGGTATTTTTTTTTTTTTAAATTTAATTTTATTTTACAATTAATATTATTATTATTATATAGACAAATCGATGATAAAAAAAAAAATCGATAAAATCAATCGATCGATTCGTAATCAATTATTTTCCTTTTTTTTTTTTTTAAAAAAAGATTCGTTAAAATAAATAAAAGTAATCGGAGAAAATTTTTTATTTGAAAACGAATTTTGTCGCACAAACGTTAAATTTCTTTAGTATTATTACTTATGCCCCTCCCCCTTCTTCCCTCCCCCTCTTCTCACACGTAACATTCATTCACGTGTTTACCAAAATTTCCCCCTCCCCGTTTACCGGATTTTCGATTTTTTTTTTGTAGTAAAAAGGAAGTGAAAATGAAAACATAAAAAATCATAAAAATTTCCCTTCACTATTAATTAAAAAAAAAAAATTTTTTTTTTTTTAATTTGTTTTTTCTACAAACTAGGAAAGAAACATCAACAGGAAAAAATAATAATAATAATAATAATAAACATTTAATCAATACTACTTTAAAGGGCCCCCGGGGGGGCGTAACTTAAAAAAAAAAAACTTTCTCGATCGAAGAACGTTTCATAAAAAAAATAAAAAATACCTTCGAGCTATAAATATTCTAGTTATAAATATTTTTTTAAAAAATAAATAATTTTATTAATAATAATAATAATAATAATAATGATAAAACTCACTCTGTCGACGGTGTACAGCCTATAGTTTATTCCTAGTTGAATTCCATTAGCTAGTTTTTCAGGTTGTTGATTTCTAACCTGAAAAAAAAAAAAAATAAATAGAAAAAAAAAGTAAATATGAGCGCGTGCGTTCGTCCGTTTACAAACAAAAATAATAAATTAAACTCGCGGAGAAATATGTCGCACTTTTTTGAAGAAAAAAAAATTCCAAAATTCCATAGAGAAAATAAACAAACAAACGAACAAACCTGTTGATTAGGCGATTGTACCGTGCACGTTATGAGTGACGTCATTTCCAATAGTTTATTAAGCATTCTACCGCATGCTGTCGGATCCTGTCGTATGTTAATACTTTCAGTTATGCCACCTGTTAAATCTGCCAAACCGTCGAGTAGGCTACCATATTTTAACGCTTCGTAGGAACCGTGAAGCCTGAGAAAAAATAATAATAATAAAATAAAAACTAAAAGCGATCGTCACGATGCGGGGGGACCCTCATAAAAACAACGCAGGATCCCCCGTCTTACTATTTGCCAATAATGCCTTTCCTTATCCAAAAAATCGTTAAATCAGTAAAAGTATTATTTTTATCATTATTATTATTTTCATTAACTGTCCTCGGAGTAAATAATTAATTTCCACTTTCACCGAATCGGCCATTTTTTATTTTTATTTATTTATTTAATAGTTGCATTGTTTCTAAACTTTATTTTTATTTTTTTTGTAAATCAAAATCAAAACATTTTTCATTCGATTTACGACCAAAAAAAAAAAACATGAAACGTGAAAGAATAATAATAAATTAAAAAAAAAAAACAAAATGGCGGTCGTATCATATTACAATATTCATTTAAATTTTTTCTTTTTGATTTTTTTATTTTGTTTTTTTTTTTACAAGAAAGGATTGTTTACTATTATTATTATTTATTTACTTAACACGATGATAAATTAAAAAATAATAATAATAATTAATGATGTTTTGCCAGATAGAGAGAGAGAAAGCAGAAAATTTTTGACGAAGAAGGGAATTTTGTCGCACAACAACAAAAAAAATGAAAATTTTTTTACTTGACAAAATAAAAAACGATTTTTTTTTTTTTTAATTTCGCCAGTCATCATTATTTCATTAAAAAATTTTTTTTAGGGCAGCCAATGATAAAAAAAAAAAATATACCTGTGCGTGCGATAAAAAAAAAAAAAATAGTATTAGTAATAATAATAATGATAATTTTTTTTTTTTCTCCGTACGAAAACTCGTCGCAACAAATATGGAAACGTATTATTATTATTATTATTATTTTTTCCTCGCCTATTAAATAACCTTGTTATATGTTTGCAAAAAAAAAAAAAACTTTTACTTCCTAAATAATTACTATTATAATATTCGATACAATTTTTTTTTTATTACTTTTCTCCCCCCCCCCGTTCCCTCATTTATACTTTTTCCCGTCGGTCGCCGCCATTTTAAAAATAAAACAAAATTTACGCGCGAAAAATTATAGGATTGGAAAATCGAACGACAGATTTTTTTTTTTTTACTCTCACGCCTTAATTTTTGTCTAAAATATTTAATTATTATTATTATTATTATTATTATTATCATAATGAATAACAGGTATTATTATTATTATTATGAAAATGAAGTATAAATTTTAAAATGGCGGAATATTGATTTCATACACGTAACGAACGAAAACATTCATGACGTCATGAATTACAATTTAAAATCTTTTTGTGATGTTTAAAATCGATGGATAATAAATTAAATTGGCATTTAAAAAGTTTAAAAATAAATCAAATACGGATTTCTGATGAGTTTTCCCCTCCCGTCCCCCCTCTCCCCCATAATAAATACGTAACATCGTAATGCAATTTCATCCTTGATAAAGGTCAAGGTTGTTCAAGGGCTTTAACGCGAGTATTTAAAATTTTCTTTTTCATTACCACGCCGGATACTCTATACGTAACACGGAATGTAAAAAAAAAAAAATCGTGACGTCACGTGTTTTTTTCGTGGCAGTAACTATTTGGTTGGTTAAATAAACACCGAATACCGTAAATATAAAAAACAATTTCGACTCACTTGGCATAAGCTTTCTCCAGCAAACCGGGCCAAAATTGATCGGAATTTGTCGATTGAAGAAAAGCGAGTCTTCCGTGTACTGTTGGAAGTCGATCGTCGACTAAAACTTCTACCCATTCTCCGCACCACCATAATCGAAACCTGAAAACTCCGACGTAATGATCCGGAGTGCAGAAATTTTGATCAGCGGGTACCACACGATAAAATAATCCTTTACTTAAATAAAGTACTCCCAAGCAAGAGACCAACCAACGATCGCCTGGAACAAAAAAAACAGATACAATAATAATAATAATCGCGGAATGATGGACATAATTGAGGGAGGTTGAGTACAAAAAAAAATCCTACAGGCACCACCACCGCCACCGCCACCATCGAGACATTAACTCTTAATGTTAAACGCATTAAAAAAAAATTTTCTCCCATGAAATTTAACGACTTCTTGAACGCCATTTTTTTTTTTTTTTTTAAATAACCAACGCCCGAAAAAAAAAAATACAAAATTGTGAGTAATTTATACATAGGAAGAGTAATAAAACTCACGTGGGCGTTTTTAATTCCAAAACAAAAAAAATTTCCAGCAATCGTACAAACAACAACAACAACAACAACAAACTTATTTCAAATTTATCAATATTTACATACAAACAACAAACATTTATTTGTTTCTGCTTAATCCAATCTTTGTATTATGCAATAATGCATCGTGTGCACTATCATCAGTTTATTAAAAAATAAATAATAATAATAATAATAATACCGAATTGAAAATAGTTCGTAACGATTTTCAAAGAAATAAAAAAAAAAAAAAAATACCTTCGTGAAAATTCGTATGAAAAACGCACCTGACCATTTATGACAAAACTTTTTAGAAGTTATTCACGCGCACGCACGCACGCACGCACACACACACAAATCGTTGATGAATATGGAATAAAATGATAAATTTCATTTTTTTTTTTTTTTTTTTTGATTTGATTTCAATGCGGGATAAATTTTTCTAGAATAATGAAAAAAGAAGAAATCTATTCGCACGTCTTTTTGCCATTTGATGACAAAAGGAGGCCATACAGTCATCAAACAATCCGTTTGACATGACACTTGAAAAAATTTTTTGCAATTTTTTTTTTTTTTTGTAACCTCGTTAAAACGAGTTTTAAAGTTTAAGCTCAAGGTTTCTTCTTTTTTTTCTAAATCCACGATAATAAAAGAATTTAAATGATGATGATGATGATGGTGTCAAAATTTTTTTGTGTGTGGTTTGCCACGCTAAAAGGCGTTTACGCCGTGTCGGGGGGGAAAAAAAAATAGTTTTGTGCCTCTTTGTGATTTTGCCTTTTCTATTCTTCTTGAATCGGCCATTGTTAAAATTTTTCGCGGGGGGGGAGGGAAGGGGGGTCGAGAATTGTAAAAAAAATTATTATTTACAATGATAATTTCACCAAACGATTAGCCACGGTTAAATTTTCCAAATATTACACTCAGTTAAAATAAAAATTCTCAAAGGTTTTCGTCATCATCATCATCATCATCATCATCATCATTATTATTATTATTATTTTAAGAATCGAAATCGACGAAATGAATTTTTTTTTTTTTAAGTAAATAAATTTTCCTGCCGCTCCCAATTTTTGACAACTTATGCGGGTTCGTCGAATATTTCTCATTATTTAAATTATTATTATTATTATTACTCACCCATTTTTCCAGGGCTGACATCGAATTGAGCAGGTGCATCGTTGACAAAAACAGGCCTGTTGCAAAGTTCCTGGAAATAAAATAAAAAAAAAATTTCAAGTATAAAATTTTCTTTCATTTTTTATTTTTTTCCTTACTCGTATGCATTAAACGTTACTGAAAATAAATGAAGGTGAACTCGAGAATCCCCTCCCCCTCCCCGGTTCCACCACGAGAAGAAAACCTGGTTTAACAACTTTTATTGGCAACATTTTTTTAAAAATAAAATTCAAGCGAATAAATGCTTTTGGCACGATGATAATCGTGATTTGGCAAAATAAATTTCATGTTACAATTATTATTATCATTAATATTAGGTTTAGGTTCTTTTATAATCATTTTTGCAACAGGTAGGAAAATAAAAATTTCGAGTTTTGAATATAAAAAAAAAAATAATCCAGAAGAAGTTAACGGAAAAAATTAAAAAAAAAAAATTATGTTTTGTTTTTAAAATTTTAAACGTGGCATTAGATAACACGAAATCCGTGTAGGTACACACACGCATACCTGAATGTGCATTCGATAACATTTTTATCATTATTATTATTATTATTTACTTAAAATTTTAAAACCGTCCGAATTCGATCGGGTTTTTCTCTTTTCCTTTTTGCATTTATTCGGTCGTGTCATCAGACAAACGATCGTGACGTAAGACGAAGGATATATTTCACATGCATTGACCTCCTTTTATATATAAAAAAAAAAATAATCGAAATCCACTCGTCAGAAACAACAAATTGTGATAAATTAAATTTAACGTTTGTGAATAAATATGTTGTCGACCGTAATTGTCAAATTAACATACATTTATTTAAAAAAATAAATAATTCCTATTTGAAAAAAAAAAAAAATGGCCCCAAAAAATAAAAAAAAAAAAAAAAATAATAATAATAATAATAATAATAATAATAATAATAATAATAAAGGATTTGATCCCGTTAAAAAAAATAAATTATAATTCGGGAAACGCAAAAAAAAAAAAAAAAAAAAAAAAAACAATTATCTTTCACATGGTTTGAAATTTTTTTTCCATTTTTTTTTGCTCTTCCTTATCAGATACAATTTAATAATAATAATAATAATAATTTTAAAATAATTACATTATAATAATAATAATAATAATTTAATAACCGTCAAAAAGTTTAAAAAAAAAAAGATTAAAGGGTAGTTAGTTAACAACAGTTACCAAAAAGAAAAACGATCTTTTTAAAATGTTAATTTGAAATTTAACAACCTTATTTTCCTCCTCTCTCTCTCTCACTCTCTCTCTCTCTCTCTTTTTAACATAACTGTAACTCATGAATATTAAACGAAAATTATTATTATTATTATTATTATTATTAGGCGGTTAGTCGAAAAATCATTATGCAATTACGGTAGCAAAAAGAAACTTGCAAATTTTTTTTTCGATTAATAACGACGAGGAATTTTTTTTTTTTTATAAAACAATAACAACGACAATCAAACAATATATGTGCAAAAATGTACAAACGGTTGTTACAAACGGTTAAATAATTATTTGTACGGTTGTACGGTTGTTTATCTCTCAAACTAGTTTTTAATTATATATATTTCGATGAGTAATTAACGGCATTAATGACAAAATCGTTAAAGTAATAATTTCGAAAATCCCTCAAACTTAATTTAATTAAGAAAACGATAGAAAAACGATTAATAAAATGAGAGATTATATCGCCGCCATATTGAATCGTGGACGCAGAATGTCCATTACACCGCCTTGTCTAATCTTTTTTTTTTGCGTCCTGGTTGATTTTTACTTACGAACCGTAAAATATGGCGGTATCCAATCCGAATATTAGTTTTATTTCCGTTAATTTCATAATTTATTTGATTAAACCGCCATTTTGAATTTTCCTTTTCACCTTTTTGTTTCTTCTTAAAAAAAACATCGATTTCACGAACTAATAATAAAGTTTTTAGTAACAAAAAAAAATACTAAACGAAGAAACGAAAATTAAATATTACGGCCATTTTTTTTTTTTTACTTATAAACTCATCAAATGCGAATAATAATGATAATGATAATAATAATGATTCATTCCATTGTTCGAAAAGAAGAAAAATTTAATAATAATAATAATTATTAATTCAAATCCGATGATTGTTCGAATGTTATCCGGTTGTGTAAACGTTCGGGAATTTTTTCTTTTTAAAATTTTTATCGCACGTGCACACGCACACTCACACGCACAATTTTCGTTACCCCTAAAAATGTTTTTCGTATTAAAAAAAAAATATGATGATGATGATGATATTTACGAAGGAAAAGAAAAAAGAAAACAATCCAACGATTCATTAAATTCATTCATAAAAAATTAACAAACAACCATCTCCTCTACTAAATCATCCGTTATTTTGGGATAAATTAATAAAATTAAAAAAAGTTGAAAATTAATTTCAGGTACGAAAAACCTTGAATTGTTTTTCTAGTGTTAATTTTATTTAATCTTTCAGGGTCACCCTAAAAAAAAAAAAAAAAAAAAATTAAACCACAACCACCATTTATTTATGTTTAATAATTTAAGGCCGAATTCTCATCAAACAACAACAACAACTACAACTACAACAATTACAACTTCCATGTTATTATTCATCATTTGTTTCTCTCTCTCTCTCTCTCTCTCTCTCTCTCTCTCAGTAATTACAATCAGAGCGTGAAAATATTTATATTTTTTTTTTTCAAAGGTCTTTCATTAAACTTTTTTTTCTCCTTCTTTTTCCTATCGTTTATTTCTTTCGACATCGCAACAACAACAACAACAAACGATTTCATCTTACTAAATCTAAAAAAATTTAAAACGTTTTTTAATTATTCGTTACCGCCACACGCACACCGCCTTACGACAAAAAAAAAGGACAAAAATAAATTTAAAAAAAAATAAAAATATTTATATATATATATGCTCGGTAATGCTGTAACAATCAATTAGTTTCAAAATAATAATAATAATAATAATAA
>NW_002987001.1:353308-358894 GCF_000006295.1 Pediculus humanus corporis
ATTATTATTATTATTATTATTATTATCCACCATTAAACACGACAAGGCTACTTGTCGGAGTTTTTAAGTATTTATCCGAGGTTTCTACCCGATTCCTTAGGGACAAATACTCGAATTTCGGTGGTGCCACTTATTATAAGATAGCACCACATCAATTCTTGAAGGTCTTCCTGAGTCCGTCTTTTTCGATGGGAACGATTTGTCTCCTGAACTGGGCTCCGGTGACTAACATCTTTGGAGTGGCCAGGGTCAGAAGCAGTGAAATTCACGTTCTCGTCGAGCTGCCTCAGGTCGACAGTAGAACAAGATTTGTTTTTTGGTTCTTACTTTGTCTTGTTCTCATTTTTTTTTTTTTTGCTCTTTTAAGCCAACAGCACGTGGCGTTCTCAGACGGTCACCCATCCAAGTTTGCACCACGCCCGATGCTGCTTAACTTCGGTGATCGTACGGGAACCGGTGTGACCAGCACGCTATGGCCGTTGGCTTTTATTATTATTATTATTATTATTATTATTATTAATCGTTTTGATAAATTGAAAGTGAGGAGAAAGAGATCCCGTTGTACGAATTACAATAATAAAGTAATAAGCACACGCATGATGATGATAATAATAAATAATAATAAGATTATCGATTCAGAGAACTTTATTCCAGCATCCCTTTTCTTTTCTCTGTCCCCTCGCCACCACCATCACTTCCAAAACCTTTACTATCGGGTTCAACTATCATATGGGTTATCATTCTGTACAAATACCCGAAATTATAGAAAAGCACAAAAAAGATAAAAGAAAAAATAACGAAAAGATTCGAAAGTTGATGGAAGAAAAAAAATTTGGGAGGAGGAGAAGGAGAAAGAGGAGGAGGAGGAGGAGGAGTGTTAGGCCTAAAGTTTTTTTTTTTTTTTCCAAAATGAAATTTTTTTTTTTTTTTTATTACATTCATCGAAGTTTGAGTTTCATGCACTCGCTCAAGGCAATAAATAAGAAATTTTTAAAAAAAAAAAAAAAAAAAGTTTCCAAAATATATGGTCCAGCAAGATTTTTAACGACCATCAAATTCCAGAGGAGGGGAGAGGGTACGGTGGGGACAAAAAAAAAGATGATGCCTCAACTTTTAATTTTAACGATCTCATTTTTTTGGAGAGATTTGCCAGTTTCGAAATTAATTACATTTTTTTTTTTTTTACCTTTTACGTCCGAAACCGATTTTTCTTACTTTTTTTTTTTTTTTTTAAATGTTTTGCTTCGTTTTAACCAAATATTCGCATCGTTAATTTAACTAAAAAAAAAAAAAAAAAACTCCAAATTTTTCGCAAGTATAAAAAACAACAACAACCACGTATAATAAATAATAATAATGATGATGATGATGATGATGATAATTTTTTTTTTCGGTGCGAACACGAGTGGAAAATATTAGAAAGAAAGTGAATCAATTCAATGAAATGAAATCAATCGTTTGTTTCGCTTATGACCTTTATTTCATTCAATTTAAAAAATGTCACATAACGGGTTTTGAAATTAAACAACAGGTTCGCGTTTTTCGCGGACCTTCAAATTTTTTATTTGGTTTTTACCTTGATTGAATTTTTTTTTCGTTTCCTCTTATTCGTCTGTACGTCTAGCAGGATTTTCTAATCGTACGCCTAATTTTTTTTTTTTTATTACGTAATTTTTTTTGCGTAATTATTAACCCTGCTCTCCCCCTCCCACCCAACTACCCTCTCCCTCAACTTTACGTGACAGTAAAATTAAATCAATTACTCTCTCTCCTCGACCCGAAACTAATTTAAAGAAATTAATTATTCCTTAGAAAGGGAAGTTAAATTATTACGCGTTTCCAGCACGTAACCAAAAGAGAAAAAAAAACATAAAGAGAGAGAGAGAGAGAGAGAAAGGAAAGGAAAAAAAAATTTATGGAATTTCCCTCCTTCCCTCTCCCTGAAATTATTACGTAATAACAAAAAAATAATTTTTTTTTTAATTTAAAAAACGGTAACCCTTGCACACGCACGTGCGCTATATTATTAATAATAATATTTCTTTATCAGGTTGTCCCTCCCCCTCCCTTTCCTCCTAGTGAACAAAAACAAATCGATAAAATAAAAAATTAAAAAAAGAGAGAGAGAGAGAGAGAAAATCAAATTGTTTAACCCATTTATCGTATCGTTTTTAAACGTTTCTCAACTTACATCGTAGTAACCGCTCGTAATTATCATTATTATCATTATTATTATTATTATCATTATTTAAAATTCATTGAAAATTTACATTTGAAAAAAAAGTAACCACTCACGTCACCACCGCGTGTTTAAAAATTCCAAAAAAAAAAAAAAAATCTTGTACCATTATTTTGCAAAAAAAAAACGACAACGACAACGACAACAACAGACAACCATAACGAAAACAATTTTTTTTTTTTTAAACAACCATTAAAATTTTACAATAATTATTAGTTTAAAATTTATGCAAAGAGGGGAGAAGGGGGGAAATGAATAAATAAATAAAAAATTTAAGCCACTTTATTCAAATCGTGGAATTTTAATTATTATTAATTATTATTATTATTTTTAATAAATAAATATTTATTTATCGTAAATAATTATTATATTATTACGTAATTTTTTTTTGTTAAACAGGTACGTTTAGTTTTTAACGTACAGACCATTTTGAACACATCTCGTTTAAATTTGAACTTAAACTTCGGTTCCATTCGGTATCATTCCGACGGGGAGGGGGGTAAGGGGGGGAAGGGAGACCCCCAAATAAATACTTAATGGTAATTATAATATTAATAACAACAACGACTTTATTAACGATTTCCTCTAATTATCATTATCCTTATTATTTCCGTTAATTAATTTTCCTTAGAAATAATTACGTACGTATAAATTTATTAAAATATTTAAAACCTTATAATTTTAAATAAATTTTGTCGCCATATTGAAAATTACGATAAACCACGTGACCTATAGAAAAGTTTAAAAAAATTATTAATTCCCTTCGCTTTTGTTTTTGTTTACATATTAATATCATCTATCCTAGTTAGAGAGAGAGAGAGTAATAATTACTCTTAAGTTAATAAATTATTATTATTATTATTATTATTTAACTTTAAAAATAAAATTTTAATTTACTCATTCAAACAATTTCCGCCATTTTGTTTTTGTTTTTTTTTAATCTTTCTTTTTAATTATTACAAAAGGTTAAAACTTTTTAGGAATTTTAATGATCCCATCGATCAATCATTCCCCCAAAAAAATGCTTCGAGTGTTTCGTTTCTATTATTATTATTATCATCATCATTACGTCTATTAAAACGTTTTTAATATTAAAAAATAAAAAAAAAATTTTTAAATGGACAACGAGTTTTTCCTACGCTTAATAAAAAATTTACTATTTATACGAATTTGCAATTTCGGAAAATTGTACTTTTCGCTTTCTATAAATTGGGTCTTTAAATCCCTGGAAAAATAAAAATAAGAAAATCGGGATGATAAAAAAAAAAAAAAAAAAAAAAAAAAAATTAAATTAATTTTCTTTTACGCCCTATTTTTTTTTTTTTTTTTTAATTTAAAAACATTTAAATATATTTTGCGTTTTAAAATTTTATTTTTTTTATCAATCGGGAATTAATCGGGAATTAATCGGGAATCAATCGGGAATTAATCTAGAATTAAAAAAAAAAAAAAAATTTTTTCCCTCCTTTTTCTAGGATTATTATGTATTTCCATAACGGTCATTTTTTTTTAAATTTAATGATATTTAATTGTAATTATTTTGCTTATCAGGTAATGACATCTATCGTTTATAATTATAATTAAACACAATGATGGCTTCCGAAAAAAATTTTGCAAACAAAAATTTCGACCAATCAAAAAAATTTATAATCGAACACAATAATGGCTTCCTAAAAAATTATAATTAGGTAATAATGGCTTCCGAAAAAAAATTTGATAACAAAAATTTCGACCAATCAAAAAAATTTAAAATCAATCACAATAATGGCTTCCTAAAAAATTAAAATTAGGTAAAGATGGCTTCCGAAAAAAAATTTGATAACAAAAATTTCGACCAATCAAAAAAATTTAAAATCGAACATAATAATGGTTGCCGAAAAAATTAAAATTAGGTAAAGATGGCTTCCGAAAAAAAATTTGATAACAAAAATTTCGACCAATCAAAAAAATTTAAAATCGAACATAATAATGGTTGCCGAAAAAATTATAATTAGGTAATGATGGCTTCCGAAAAAAAATTTGATAACAAAAATTTCGACCAATCAAAAAAACCTATAATCAAACGATGATAAAAAACTTAGGGGAATTTTTTTTTTCGTTTGAAAAATAATTAAAAATAATTTTATTAAACTATTAATAATAATGACGAGAAAGAGAGAGAGAGAGAGACAGAGAGAGAGAGAGAGAGAAACTTTAATTACAGGATAATTAAGTTAAGAATTAAATAAAAAGAGAAACGTAATAATATTATTAATATTATTGTCGTTGAGTTTTTTTTTTTTTTTCGCTCGGATTCCCACTCGTAAGTAAACCGTAAACTATATAATCACGTGATATAAGTAATAATAATAATAATAATAATTCGAATAATTATAATCGCAATATGGTAAATATATATATTATTTTATGACAAAATAAAAAGAGGAAATAATAGGTCGGCCGTTACAAAACGAATATGTGGGTAAATTTGTCACCGATCCAAATCGTAAAAAAAATTATTTTATTTATTACCAACTTAACAAAACAAAAAAAAAAAAAATTGATTTTAAATAAAATTAAATACGCACGAAACATTCATCTTATTAAAAAAGAAAAAAAGGCGTGAACCCGATCAATTATTACTCTTAGAAACAGGTATGCGACCTTAAAAATATTATCGTTAATAATAATAATAATAATAATAATAATAATAATAATAATAATAATAATAATAATAATAAATAAAATAAATGAGGACGTGAAACTACCACCGTTCGTTTAACAACAGATCGAATGGAATTTTTTTTCAAATCCGACGTTTTGGTTTTTTTTCTAAAGAAGAAGAAAAAATTTATGGCTTTAACTCGCAAGCAAAAATTACGAAATTTACGATTTATCGAATTCGAAAAAATTTACTATTCAGGTACACGACACGATTCGGGGGGGCATTTCGAAAATTAATAAATAAATAAATAAATAAAAAGGTCAATGCCCAAACCTTAAAAAAAAAAAAAAAGGAAAAGTTAAGTTAAACTTTCGTTAGATATCCGGATGCGTTGTTTTCTTTCATACATTGACACGGGTATATAATTAAAAAAGGAAATGAAACGAATAATAATAATAATAATAATAATAATAATAATAATAATAATAATAATAATAATGATTATTTTAATTTATAGTCACGAAAACTTCAAAAAAAAAAAAACCAAAACGAAAAAATTGTTTTTTCAAATTAAATACTCCTATTATTAATCAAACGATTGCGAGATTTATTTTATTTTATTTTAAATTTAGTAAAAAAGAGAGAGAGAGAGAGAGAGACAAACATACAGGTACGTAAAGAGAGAGAGACAGAAAAGGTAAAT
>NW_002987001.1:359916-362049 GCF_000006295.1 Pediculus humanus corporis
TCAACAAACGATTGTTACAGTTAGACACGATGCTGTGCGATTGTTTTCGTTTTTTTTGTCGTATTATCATCAAAATTCTATCATAATTTTATAAAATGGCGGTTGGTGGTGACGGTGGGTCTTTGAAATCTTTCAAAAAAAAATACAAAATATTTTCAAATTTTATCACTTATTAAATCGACCTTATCATCATCATCATCATCATCATCATCATCATTATTATTATTATTATTATTATTATTATTATTATTATTATTATTATTATTATTATTATTATTATTATTATTATTATTATTAATCCAAACCGATTTTCCTTGACTTTTATATCGGAGACAAAAATTTATTAAACAATCGCGAAATTCGTTACCTCGACTCGAAACATAACATTTAAAAAAAATTTTTTTTATTTTTTTTTTTAATTTCGAGATGATACGAATAAATCGATACGATATAACGATAAAATCGTTATCGATTAATTTTTTATTGATGATGATAATAATAATAATAATAATAATCCCACTTATTCCAGAGTAACCGCTTTTACGTCATAATCTTTTTTCCGGTCCGTGGACCACCCGTAAAAAAAAAAAAATCCTTCTTCGAATTTGTTTCATTTGACAGATATTTTTCCAGAATTTTCCATGACACACACAAACACACGCACTCGCACACGCACTCGCACACGCACTCGCACACGCAAATATAAAATCTTTCACGTATGTCCTACTCTCTCTCTCTCTCTCTCTCGTTTTATTTGCCGATTTAAAAAGTTTTAAAATCGAATTTGAGACCCTGTACGAAAAACGTTACGGTTCCAAATTTAAATAATGAGTCCGTGAAAAAAAACCGCATGAAATATCGATCGATTATCGATACGATTATCGTTTTATATCGAAATCGGTTATTTATTTTCGTATCAATTTTAATAATTTTGATCCGAATTTTTTTTCCAAGAGAAAAAAAAAACAACCAAAAAAATTATAATTATCCCCCAACAAACGACGAAATGTAATTAAATATAAACATAAAAAATTTATAATTTCAAACTCATTGTTTGTTTGTCCGTTTGTTTGTTTGTTTGTTTTTGTTTTTATTTAACAAAAGAATTCTATGCAAAAAATAAAAAATTAAAATTAGGTGCCTGCGTTTTAAAAATTTTTTTAAAAATCGTATCGTTCGCACGATAGCAATAATAATAATATATATTTATTATCATTATTATTATTATTATTATTAAAACGACTACTTTTTTTTTCCTTTTCTTCTGCCACGCCAATTCCGAGTCGAATTACTCACCTGTAAATTTTTTTTAGAATAAATCTTCTAACAAGTTTTTTTTTTTTTTTTTTTTTTTTTACTTATACTCATCAAGTTTAAATTTTCTTTTTTTTTTTTTTTTGTTGGCAGACAAACAACACAATTCTTAAAAAAAAAATTTCATTTTTTTTTTATTTCATTCAAAAAAAAATCGTTAAAATTCAACAACAACAACAACAACAACCGACCACACAAACTTACAAAACGTGTTGTTCATCATATTCAAACAAACACAAACGCACACATACAATTTCGTTTAAATTTTAAATCGGTTAACGGTTAATACAAGTTTGTTCGTCCATTTTCATTTTTTTTTTTTTCACTGAGAGAAAATAAAAGAAAAAAAAAAAACAATAACGGAACGAAATGATTTCCATTTATGATATCTTTTACATTTTATTTATTTATTTATTTTTGTTATTTTTCTGGACGAATTCCAAACTAATCGTTTAATTTTACACGATCGAAACAATAACAAACAAACAAACGGGACAAAAATTTTAATTTTTAAATGGCAACGAACTTTATCGTTTCCGTTTTTTAATTTTTTATTTATATGTGGGTAAAAATCAAACGAAAATTGGATTTTTTCGCCGTAAAAGGGTTGCGGTGGTGGTGGTTGTGAAACTTCGCGAAAAATTCTACCCCTAAGGGCAAACAATTAAAAGAACTTTACTCGCCTAAAAATTTCTCTTTTAACGTCTAACGTCATCAATCAAAAATTTAACACAAATTTCCCACCCATCGTTTTCTTTATTATTATTATTATTATTATTATTATTATTATTATTTAAACGGATACCTATTGAGCCAAAA
>NW_002987001.1:363259-370349 GCF_000006295.1 Pediculus humanus corporis
AATTACAAAACGTGACAAAAAAAAGAATAAAAAAGAGACAAACGGGTTAAATAGAAAAGGGATGTGGGCTTGTTAAAACTCCCCACGAGCGCATTAACCTTCACGCATCATCATCATCATCATCATCATCATCATCATCGTCACGTATATTACATAATCGTATCGATTTAAAAATTCAATGACGAGAGAAGAAGAACAAACAAAAAGTAATAATAATAATAATTTTTTGATTGAAAGTAAAACAAACGCGAAACGATGAACAACATTTCGTCATTTTACCATTTTTTGTCATACAAACAATAGAGAGAGAGAGAGAGTAAAAGCGCGTTCAGAACCTTACGTAGGTGTAAAACGTAAAGAAAATAATAATAATAATAATTTTTATAAATCTAAAGTTTTTCATTTATTCGCGATTCGGAGAAATGTTTTTTAATCCCGAAATCGAGAAAAAGTATAAAAATGCGGTAAAAAAAAAAAAAATTATTAAATTCGAAACCACCACCGAAATCGTTTGCTGGAATTCCATCCATGGAATTCTCTCTCTCTCCATGGAGTTCCATTCATGGAAAAAAAAAGAAATTTCGATTAATTTATTTATATAAACCGCACAACCGTTTATACAAAAAAAAAACGTTTAATATTTTTCGCACGTTAATCCGTACTTAAATATAAAAATCATCATCATCATCATCATCATCATTATCATTATCATCATATTATCACTTCTTTTTTCTTTTTTTTTTCAATCACAATAAACGATTTTTTAAACGTTCAATCGAATTTTACACAATATGTGAAACTTTCGTTCCTTTCTTTCTTTCTTTCCTTCTTTCTTTTCATGACAATTAATCGTATAAGAAAACAATCGATTTGTTTCAAAACAACAACAACAACAACAACCAAAAATGGCGGGTGGGAGAGGGGGAGGGGAAAATGTGAAATTTTAAAAACTCACCTTCGGTCTTTTCCACGTAAATTGAAACGGAGGAGTTTGATGATAGAAAACTGATGATTGAGTGGCTGGAAAATCTGGATCCTCCCATAATTCTCCTCTTTTTAAACAAGATCGTTTTATTTTTTCGTAGTCCGTCATCGGAGTGAGCACCTGAAATTATAATTAATTAATTAATTAATTACACGTCATCGTCTACGTCATCATCTACGTCATCGACATTTTTCCGTTTTTTCCTTAATCGCACGTATCGGACGATTGCGTTCATGTTATAAACATTCATATTTTTTAATAAAATTTGAATTTCATTTCAATTTTAATTAGTAATAATAATAATAATAATAATAATAATAATAATAATAGTGGAACTTTACATTTAATTAAAAAGTAAAATAAATAAATAAATTCGTGATTTTTATAATAAAAAAAAAAAAAATGTGTGAATTTGTGTTTACTACGATGATGAGCTTTTTATTTATTTATTTATTTTGTTGTAAATAAACATAAAATCCCGAATAATAAAAGTCGGTTAAACGTGAAAACAATTTATTTTTCTTTCACACGACCGAGAAAACAAAAAAGTTGTAAGTTTGTTTGTTTATCCACATCCATGAACCCCCCCTCCCCACATTTATTTTGTTTTCACAACAACAACAACAACAACAAACAACTTCCTTCCTTCCTTCCTTCCTTCCTCTTTCATTTCGTTCAAAAAAAAATTCGTTTAACGTATGGAAATTTAAAAAAAAAACGTGAGTTTTTGACCCATCGATCCATCGATCGATTGATCGATATATCGATCGATATCATTACGAATATTTTCTCGCGTGTTCGTTGTCTATACAGATATGCATTCAACCTTGGAATTTTTTTTTTAAATATTCAAAAGTGTCGACGACTAAAAATGTTTTTTTTTTTTTTTTTTTTTGAAACGACGCCTACGTAATATTAAAATTTTAATTTAAATAAAATTCTATTCTACTAAATCGATTAAATCGACTCGATTCGATTCGATTCGAGAAAAAAAAAAAACTTAGACAGACGGTTTTTTTTTTTTTTTTTTTTTACTCCGTTTGCGTGTGCGTTATGTTTTTCTCCCACGTCAAATATAATAAAACATAAGGTTATGTATCAGCATGATGAAAAATTATTTACGAAAAAGCCAACAACATATTTATCATTTAAACGCACACGCACACGCGCACACGCACACACGGGTATATGGGTACCTTATTTAAACATGTTTTTGTTTACATACGATAAGAAAAATGATAATTTCCAAAAAAAAATGTGATAATAATAATAGACGAAAGCGAAAGGGTAATCTTACAGAGGAGGAGGAGGGAGGAGAAGGGGAAGAAGAACAATACGATGAAAAAAACAAACGTGCGCCTGATTTTGAATGAACTTTTTTTCTTTTTCCTATACTATTAGTCATAAGGGGGAAAAAAAATAATAAATTTTCATTAAAATCATTCGCACCTACGCGAGAATGCCGCCATTTTTATTTATTTTTTTTTTTTTTTCAAATTTATTTATCGAATCACTGTCATTTTCAATTATATACTTTTTATTTCGTTATTATTATTATTATCATTATCGTGATTTTTTTTTTTTTTTTTGATAGTTTCGTAGGAATGAGTATGGGTACAAGTACTTTTTTTTTTTTTTTGTGAAACGAAGCCTGAACAAAACCAACGAAATAAAAAAAAAAAAAATTCCAAAGTTTATTATTATTATTATTATTATTATTAATACTTTCACTTGATAGAAAGTTACGTCTCCATTTTTTTTTTACTTTTACACGTACGCACGCACGCACGCATAAACGTACGTACGCATGTAATATATACAAGGACGCACGTATGGAAAAATTTTTTTTTCTTTCTTTTTTTTGTTTTATGTAAAATGTGGGAGACAAAAAAAACAGTGGCAAATTGATAAACGTTTTAATTGTCATAATAATAATGATAATAATAATAATAATAATGAAAACAAGTTTGTCAAGTTTTAATAACACAAAACAACACAAACACAACAACAACAAAAAAAAACATAATTTTCCGTTACAATAACAATAATAAAAATAATTATTATTAATTAAATATAATTAAATTTTTTTTGCGTTTGCTATTTATCATTGAAACGCAGTAACAATTTATTACAAAATGTATTATCATTATCATTTTGCCCCCCAAGAAAAAAAAAAAAATAATCGATAATAATTTTTAATTATAAATAATACCTGCCGTTATTCATTTTCAAAAAAAAAAAAAAAAAAAAAAATTGTTCGAAAGAATTTTAATTAAATAATAATTCATTATTATTATAATTATCATTATTATTATTTATTATTTATTATTATTATTATTATTATTAATAAATATTAAATTCAAATCGTTCGTGTTATTTGTGCCTACAAACAACAACAACAACAACCTTTGTCTTTGTTTTAAACATTCGAATGAACGGTATCAATTAAACGATTTTCAACCATTCATTATCATTATTATTATTATTATTATTACTATTATTATTATTATTATTATTATCGTTATTGCTATTATTATTATTATTAAGAACGAATAATTAACGAGAAATGTTGCGTGGAAAATGGAAATGGAAATTTAATTATAACGTACATTCATATGAATGAGAAGAAGAAAAAAAATCTTTTTCTGTATAATTCACCGAATGGATTTTTAAAAAAAAAAAAATTTCGATTAATAATAATAATGATGATGATGATGATGATGATGATTATGATGATTATGATGATGACGATGATGATAATAATAAATTCGCATTCATCGATAAATTAGGTCATTTAAATGTGAATTTAATAATAATAAAAAGAAAGAAAATTTTAAATCCGAATCGAATGCATCCGCCATTTTGTTGCACACGATATTAATAATAATAATAATAATAAATTCTTCGTCCTTCGAAAAACCGGATACTTTATATTCGGTTAAGAAAAAAATTTATTATTATTATTATCATTATTTAAACTTCCTTTGTAATTATTTCGTTTTCTTTTTTTCTTTCTTTTCTAAAAAATTACGTAAAAAAAAAAAAAAAAATTTTAATTTGAAAATTGTACACGTGAATATTTGAAAAACAAACGAAATTTTAACTTAACTCCCCTCCCCCTAAAAAACCCCCCACGTTTTTCATTCATTTTTCGTTTTTTCTTTTTATTATTATTATTATTATTATTATTTGTTTTTAAGTACTCTCATGCGAACGTCATACGAAAAATTAATTGAAAAAAAAAAAAAAAATAACGAAAAATTCAATCGAAAAACAATAACGAAAGAAGACGAAGACAACAAACAAACAAACAAACGAAAAATTTTTTTGTCAACAAACATATAGAATACAAATTAAAAATAATCAACATTCATGACTTTCTTTAAATAAAATAATAATAATAATAATAATGAAGAGCGTAACTGAATTGGCAAAAAAAAAAAAAACGAACAAATTCTTTTTTTCTATTCGCGTAAAATATTAAAAATGAATAATTAATTCTAAAGGCACGACGTTTCGAAAAGACACGTTTATTTATAATTAAAAAAAAAAATTTTTTTTTTTGTTTTTTGTACCTGGAATAAAAACCGTGACAATTTGAATTTAAAGACGTTTAACAAACAAACGTTATCACCACTCGTTGAACCAAAAGATTTCTTATCTAAGGCCACGACAAAAAATCTTCTTCATCATCATCATCTTCTTCTTCTTCTTTTGTTCAACGTCTTTTTCATTGGGCTCAGGTTTGGCAAAAGATTAAAGTAACAAACAATACGTTTCGCATTGCATTCATTTTACCGTAACAACCCTGATAAAAAACGATTTGATATCTCTTATCAAACAAACCCCCCAAAAAAAGAAAAACAGGCGACCAACAACCGACCGACAACAATCCGCGCATCAACTCCTCGTTTGTAGTAAATTTTTAACGGTTTCGTTTGTATTTTAAATTCTGAAAATTGGATTTTGCAAAGGAGGGGAGGGAGGATGGGAAGGGAAAGAAAAAAAGGAAGGTGAGGGGGAGGAAAAAGGCGGGAATTATGGTAAATCAAGTTACGATAAAAAAAAAAAAAATTTGAATTTATTTACATAATTCCTTTTTTTTTTTTTTTTTTTTTTTTTTTTCATTTCGTCTGCTTAGTATTTATTTTCTAGAAAACAATGTCTCGCGTTTCGTATTGAATTTCGCAATGTTTTTAAACCGGAAACGGTTGTGCATTTAAAATTGTTGCGTAATTGCGTTGGTCGGAATGCAAGTTCGAAAAACAAACAAACAAACAAAATCGTTTTAATCATCATCATCATCACTATTAATTTTCTTTACTTTTTTTTTTTTTTAATTTGTTAACGAACAAAACGGACATTTTAAATAATTAATAATAATAATAATAATAATAATAATAATAATAATAATAATAAAATAATAATAATAATAATGATAACCGACATTCAAGAACTTATTTTAAAAGGAATCGAATAGTTTTAAAAAACTACGACAAACACCCGGAATTTCGTCACGTTCAAAAGTGAAACGTTATAATAATAATAGTAACATTCGTTGATTTCATCAAAGCCCCCCCCCTCCCCGAAAAAAAACCGTTCAAAATATCGATCGAATCGATCGCTCGAAAATTGAAATTAAAAAAAAAAATTAATTCGCATCCCCGGTAGAATGAAATCGAAAAAAAAAAAAAAATTAACCGGCGGCGGAAACAAAGCTGGAAATAAAAAAAAAAAAAACCTGGAAGCAACCGCGAATAATAATGATGATGATGATGATGATGATGATAATAATAATAATAATAAAACCTATCAGTAATAAAATAAAAATTAACGTTCGCAACAAACAACACACCTACTTACGACTCGTCGAAAAAAAAAAAAATTCTTTTTATGGACGAAAAAAAAAACTCTACTCTATGGCTCATCCCGAGAGAATTGTTGTTGTTGTAAAATAATAATAATAATAATAATGATAATTAACAACGTAAGAGTTTAAAATAAATTTTCGAGTGAGATTTTTAAACATACACACGCCGGAAAAAAAATCCAGAATCTGGAACGAATTGTTATGGTTTTTTTCTCTTTTTTTTTGGAAAATTTCGTGATCTGGAGTTTTATTATCATTATTATTATTTAGTATTTATCAAAGTATATATATAAACATCCAAATTAAATTTTTTTTTTTTTTAATTTCCAAATCCTATGAAATATTCAACAACATTCAATCAAGGGCAACATTCAATCGAGAAAGGACAATTCTTAATGTGACGTCACACAACATATCTTAACTACCTTCTATTTTCATTTTCAAGGCGAATTTTTTACTTTTTTTTTTTTTTTTAAATTAAAAATAATAATAATAATGTCGAACGTGAAATTTTGTAGAAAATTTCAAATCGATTTCGAATTGAAAGAAAAGAAAAAAATTTTTTTTAAATAAACGAGGCCGCGATGGTATAAAATAAAAAAAAAAATATTTAAACTCACCATTTAGTTGTTTTGTTTCCCTGATTTCTTCTTCACTTTTTACGTACGCAAATTTTTTTTTTTTTTTTTTTTTAATTCCAGATAATGATGATAGTAATAACAAACAACAACTCTCTTTTTTTTTTTATATATTACTTTATAAACGTTAACACCATGTCACAACGATAACAAAACAAACAGAAAAACAAAAACTTTTTAATTACTTTTTTTTTTTTTTTAATTCATGGAAAAAAATATTTAAAAAAAAAAAAATTTAAACGGTAAAAAACTTTTTTTTAACCGTGCACAAACAACAAACACATTTAAAAAAAAAAAAACTTCACTTAAAAACAAAAAAATTTTTTTTTCTTATTAACATGCATTCCACTGAAGTGAAACTGGACAACTAACAAACCGAACAAACCTGCTGGATAATCTACTTTTTAGGTTTGTTGTCCTAACACCTGAGATTATGTTATAAACTACTACTACTACTACCACGACGGTGTTTAATATGTAAATGCTCGGCTTAACGTTTGAAAATAACATACGTATTGGTATTTCAATATGATTTTCTAATATAAGGTGAAAGCGTTTTAAAACAATTCACCGCCATCTATCGGAAAAATTTTAAAA
>NW_002987001.1:370369-399008 GCF_000006295.1 Pediculus humanus corporis
AATTTGTACGTTATTTAATTTTTAAAAAAAATATCAATCATGTTATTATTATTATTAATAAAAATACTTAAAAATTAAATTAATTAATTAATTAATCTAATTAAAATAAATAAATTTTTTAAAAAAATTATTATTAACTCGTTTTCCATATATAAAAAAATTTTGTATTTCCTAACGAAAAAAAATTAAAATTATTATTATCATCATCATTATTCTTATTATTAATAAAAAAATAAGTTTATAAATAAATTTTTATTAATAAAGGGGAAAGGGAATTAAGAATAAAAAAATCCTTAGCAGGAGATTTAGTTAAAAAGTATCTTCGTGTGTTTCGTTCCTAAAAAATAAATAAATAAATAAAAAAGCAGAAGAAAAAATATTATCGGTTAAATCGGTTTAAAAAAAAAAAAAAATTTAGACGTGGCACGAGAACAAACATAAATTTTATTTAACGTAAAAATAATTCTTAACTCCCGGCAATGAAAAATGAAAAAAAAAAAAATAAGATGAATGAACTCTCGATAAATTTATTGAATTTTTTTTTTTAAATTTATTATTACCATTATTATTATTATTATCATCATTATTATTTTTCGGTAATAAATATATTTACCGAATTTTACCGGTAATAAATTTTTTTCGATGCGAAAATCAAATAAATAAATAAGAAAAAAAGTAAACAAACTTACAAACGTACTGAAAAAATTCTTTAAATTTAAAATAATAATAATAATAATAATAATAATAATAATAATAATAATAATAATAATAATAATAATAATAATAATAATAATAATAATAATAATAATAATAATATTTTACCACGGGTTATTAAATTTAAAAACAAACAAACAAACAAACGAACGAACGAACAAACAAACACTTTCTCTTAATTTATTTAAATTGACATAATAATATTCAAATGAATAAAAATGATTATTTTATTATGATAAAATAATTTATTATTATTATTATTGCTAAAAAAAATTTATTAATATGACGACATCATCATCAATTATCAAGTTATTAATCTGACGTCATCATTTGAAAAACAAACGGAAAAAAATAATTTTTTAAAATTAATCTTAATTTATTAGGATAAGAAATTATTAATAACGATCAATAAATTTGTCAATGGGCTGATAAAAAATGGGGGGAGGAGGGGTGAGTGAGATGGGTGTGAGGGGAGGGAGGGAAGGGAGAGGGGCCGAACGGTTTACGAACGTGTTTAAACAATAAAAATATTATTTAAGGTAATTATTTATTTCGTTGGAAACGTTTTATTTAAAAAAAAAAAAAACATATTGAATCAATTATAAAAACGAGTGAGATCAACTTTTAATAAAAAAAAAACACGCGTGCGTAACGTAAGGCTCCCCCCCCCCAATAAAAACGCGAGCGTAATATGCGCGTTCACACATTTATATTTTAATATTTTTTTTTTTTTAAACGAGGCTTAAAAATAATATTTTTATATAATTGATTCCACGAGATTCGACTCAGTTTAAAACTGACTTTGCAAGTGAGAATTTGTTTGTTTTCTTCTTCCTATTATTTTTAAATTATTATTATTATTTTTTGTTTGTTTGTTTGTTGTGATTTGAGTGCGAATTTAAATTGAAAATTTTTTATTTTTTTCGTTCGTTTGTTTGTTTTATTTTTTAAATTAATTGTTACCATCGTTGATAAATTAATTTTAATAAGTATTTTTATAATTTTTTTTAAAAACTTATAATTATTATTATTATTACTATTATTATTATTATTTTTTTTAAATTAATTCCTAATGAAAGCTTCAATTTAGAAGTAAATTATTTATAATAAAATTATTTAATAATAATAATAATAATAATAATAATAATTTATCACGTCAATTGTTGTTATTATTATTATAATTAATTTTTTCTTTTTCATTGCCAATTAATAAAACAATAATAATAATTATTATTATTTATTTATTTATTTAATGATCGAATTAATAATAATTATTAAATTTAACGAGTTTTAATTAGTTTTATTAATTTCAAATTATTTCTCTCTCTCTCACCTAAGTATTAAAATCAAAATTCAATAAAAAAATTTGAGCAAAATAAAATTTAATTTAATGTTTATTAACAATAATAATAATTATTATTATTTCTACTTAATAACAATAAATAAAAATTCGAATATATAAACAATTTGGTAACTATAAACATTTCGTTTCTTTTTTTTTCTTTTAATTGTTTAAACAAATTAATTTTAATAAATTTTAATGAAAAAAAAAAAAAAAAAACGACTCGAATAATTTTTTTTTTCAAGCTACTTGTTTAAATGAGCTACCAAAATCGATCAATCGATTAATCGATCAATCAATACTAAACGAAAATTTCCTTGTTTAGAAAAAAAAAACTTAATAATAATTAAATATAATAATAATAATAATAATAATAATAATAAAACCGCGGTTTTCTGTTGTTGTTGTTGTTGTCGTTATTATTAGGGGGATAAAGTTTTTTAAAATTTCTGTCGGAATCGGTTCGAAATTCTATCCAAATTTAATTTCCCCCCAAATTTTTTTTTTTCTCTTTTTTGTTCATGATCTCCCCCCCCCTCTCTCTCTCTCTCTTAATTAAAAAAGGAGGAAAACTTTGAAAGAATCGATCGACATTAAACGCGAATTCGCAAAATGAAATTTTATTTCTATTTTAAAAATTTTTTATGGATGATCGCGTTATTAAAACCACGGCCCCCCGGCGGGGGAAGGGACACGGGGGGGGAAGAGGGAGGAGTGTTCGAACGACTCGAAAAAAATTTATTCGAAATATCGTCTTAAAAAATTCAAATCAATCAAATTATATTTTTAATACACCATCGACCCCGTTGGAATGAAACTAAAAAAACTAAATTAAACCCTAAAATTACACTCGCATACCCGTATTTTTATCATCATCATCATCACCATTACTTTAAATCTAATAATAATAATAATAATAATAATAATAATCGGTTATGGTAAATGAGATTTTTTTATTTCGAATCGAACCAAACCTTCCAGTTTTTATACGGTCTATCACCGTAATTAAATTATTACCACCGTTGAAAAAAAAAAATAATTTTAACAAAATTATTATTTACTAGTATAGTAAACTATTTATTATTATTATTATTTTTTCTCCCTAAAAACTAGTTTAAATAATTTTTTTTTTCGGGGGGAGGGGGAGAGAGAGGGGGCGAAAGAAACGAATGGATAAATCAAAAAAAAAAAAAGGAAGAAAGAACAAGAAGAAGAGGAGAGGGAGAAAAAAAGACAAATCGGCCAAAAAAAAAGTAGAAAAAGTTCCAAGAGAAACGGGGAAGGGAGGAAAAAAGGGAGGGAGGGGAGGGGAGGGGAAAAGGACATAAAAATAGTAAATAAATAAGATTCCTTATCAATGATGATGATAATAATATAACCGATTTTATAAACCGTAAGGTAATAATAACAAGTCTTAGACACGGGTAATGGTAATGGCAGCCGTTAAAATTTTTTTTTTTTTTTTTTTTTTTTACCGTTTTTACCGTCTCACGACGACGAACCTACTTTATATAACATTGACCTTATAAGGAAATTTTTATAAACTAGTCATTACACGCACACACTCACACGCACACGCACGCTGCGACATTTTTTCTTACATATTCGCGACGTTTTCTCGTAGTAAAAAAAAAAAAATAATAATAATAATAAACTTGAACGTTTTATTATTTTGCGGATTTCCCGATTTCTTATCAATACAAAAAAAAATACTAAATTGATAACTAATGACACTGACCCGATTAATAACTTATTTAACAAATAATAATAATAATAATTATCTCGACGACTTTATCAATCATACAAGGATTTTAATGATAATAAATAATTAGAGTCAAAAAAATAATAATAATAAACGAAACATTACTTGGGGATGATTAATGATGATGATAAAAGGTATTAACAGGGGAAAAACGAAAACAACGACAACCAAAACAACAACAACAACAACAACGACAACCACGGGGCAAATTATATAACCAATTAAAATACTTCTGAAAATAAAATTTAAAAAAAAAAAAAAAAAATGAAAACAAAAAAAAAATTAATTAAACTTAAATAAATAAATAATATACAAATAAATAAACAGAATGCAAATGCCACCTTATTATTAATATTATTATTATTATATTTATAATATAATGTGTTAAAATGTATATATATTTATACGTATGATGCATTTTTTCGAGAAAAAAAAAAAAAAAAACCGTCATTTTTAATTTTGGTTAATACGTATGACAAAAAAATATATAAATGACGTCAGAAATTTTAATAATAATAATAATAATAATAATAATAATAAATGGTAAACGTGAAGAAATTACCTAAAAATAAACTATGAAATTTTTATTAATTAATGAATGATATTTAAAAGTTGCGTCCTTTCCCCTCCCCTCCCCTTCCTTCTTCCCTCTCCTCCTCCCTTCTTCCTCCTCCCACACACCCACCCACCCACACACGAACACACACTTGCATTTTCCTTTTTTTTTTTTTTTTTTTTTTTTTTTTCGTTTAAATCGTTCGACCTCCAACAGCGAAATAATTATAAATAAATAATTGAAAAAAAAACAAAAACAAAAAACTTCACCGGAAACGATAAAAAAAAAACTCAAAAATAAAAAAGAAAATTAAAAAAAATTTTTTTGTAAAAATGCCAGCGAATTTTCCCGCCCTTTTTTTTACCACAGCAAAAAAAAAAATATAAACATTTTCGGCCCACTTTTAATAACGTCATAGCTCATCATTTATCACTGTTGAAAAAATAATAATAATAATAATAATTTTCTTTCATCCCACGTGACTTTTTTTACAGTAAAAAAAAAAAAAAAAACAACAAAAACAAAAAAAATAAAATAAAATTATTATTAAAAAAAAAAAAAAAAAATTGAGAAAAAGATGATTTGTTCACTTTTTGATTTATCATCATCATCATCATCATCATCATCATTTTTTTTTTTTTTTAGGTTTTTAATTATACCTGAAAATCACGGCGTCGGCGATTCGAACCGTAAAATAATTCTTGTGCGCGTTTTCGTCTATGAGTAAAAAAAAAAAAAAAAAAAAATAATTAAAAGAAAAAGAAAAAAAAATTCAATTTTCAAACCGGTCATTGATTATTATTATTATTATTATTATTACACCTCAAAATTTCAATTAATTTTATCATTATTATCATTGTTTTATCACACGCTTAAATAACAATTCCAAAATTCGCACCGCTATTTTTTTTTATTAATATTTTCCCGATCATTGTTTTCGATCGTTTTCATCTTTCAAATTATTATTATTATCATTCATCGTTCGTGAAATTATCACCTTTTTACCCCCCCCCTTCTCCCCTCCTAATCAATTTTCAACCCTGTTTTTCTTTTTGTTTTCCTTATTACATTCCGAAAAAAAAATCATTCGATTCATTCGTCGCACATATACCGTTTTTCCTTTTTGCTACAGTATCATTCAATCAATCATTCATTCAATCAATCATTCAATCAATCAATTCATTATTTTATTTATTTATTCAACAGATTGTTTGTAATAAGAATCCTTACCGTCGGCCGAATTTTTCCAAGACTAAATGGAAATTGTGAGTATAATTTTTCATCATTTAAATTTCCCGGGAGGGAAAAGGGGGAAAGGGAGAAGGGGAAAGGGGGGAATGCGTCACGTGTTGAAAATGTCTTTCACCGTAATTTCTCATGCCTTTTCACTACAGACAGAACCTCATTTTCCCGTCCGAAAAAAAAATTACCTGACATTGACATTCGATTAAAAAAAAAAAAAAAGAGTAATAGTATAATTGTTCATAAGGAAAAAGTGAAAGTTAAACATGTGAAAGTTTTTTTTTTTTTTTTTTAAATTGATAATAATGATGATAAACGATGAATGTGAATAATGAATTGAAGAGGAGGAGGGGGGAGGGGGAGATGATGTTTACCACCAACTGATAATTGATAACCTCATCAAACAATCAAAATTAACATTTTGAAAAATTAATTATTATTATTATTCGATGCGAAATTAGTATTAAACGTGACTAACGACCGAGATATGGGATGACGACAAAATTACTTATAATATCATTTTCATTATTTCCCCCCTTCCCCCCCCCCATTCCCTTCGGGATGAATTAATTCGTTTAAATTTTTTTCTTTCTTTCATGTTTTTCCTTTCAGTTTAGAAAAAATGGTTATTTGGTACTCGAAGACTTTTTCACAGAAGAAGAAGTCAGAGAAATGAAAGATGCTGGAACGAAATTAACCGATGACATTCCAGACGAATCAAACAGAATCGTTTTTACCGATACCGTTAAAGTAAGAAAAAAAAAAAAAAAGCATTTTTCCAAGTGAAAAACCAAAAGCAAAAAAAAAAAAAAAGCGAGGAAAGCGTGCCAAAACGTGCAAAGAAAAAAAAAAAAAAAAAACGTAAAGCGAGAGGGAGAAGGTGAATTAAAGGGATTTTTTTTTGTTTTTTTCGTAACGTTCCAGGTAAGAAACAAATACTTACTGGAAAGCGGTGATAAAATCAAATGTTTTTTCGAATCGGGCGCTCTGGATAAAAATGGTAAATTATTGGTCGATCCGAAACACTCTCTCAACAAAGTAGGTCACGCTCTTCACTGGCTTCACCCCGTTTTCAAAAAATACACTTTCTGCGACAAAATAAAAAATCTTTGTGACAAAGATTTGGATTTGGAAGATCCCAAAGTCGTTCAAAGCATGTACATATTTAAAAATCCAAAAATCGGTGACGAAGGTAAATAATATATATAAATCACGATTTCCTAATAAAATCTCTCTCTCTCTCTCTCTCTCTAACTCTCTCTAACTCTCTATCTCTCTATCTTTGTTTATACGTAGTTCCCTATCATCAAGATTCTTCTTATTTGCACACGAAACCGGAAAACAAATTAGTCGGTTTTTGGATAGCATTAGACGATGCCACCGTTGAAAATGGATGTTTATGGTTTGCTCCGGGGTCACATAAGAGTGGAGTACATAGAAGGTATATCAGGAATCCGGATCTGGCATCGGATGATCCTTTAATATATACCTCACCGCAACCGTTTTATCCATCATCAAATTTTATTCCGGTTCCCGTTAAAAAAGGTAAAATAAAATAAAATAAAATAAAAATTTTTTTTGGTTGTTTTTAAAGGGAAAGTTAAAACGTCAAATTTTTATTTTTTTTTTGGTGTACAGGTACTCTCGTACTCATTCACGGTTTGGTTGTTCATTTTAGCGAATCGAATAAAAGTAATTTATCTAGACACGTGTATACATTTCACGTGGTAGATTTCGACAAGACTGTGTATTCGAAAGAAAATTGGTTACAACCGACGGAAAATTTACCCTTTAAAAGTATTTACGAAAATTCGTGACGCGTCACATGACACATTTTCACGTGTCCTTATTGGTTTTTCGTTAAAAAACTTCCCCCCCACCCTCCCTCCCTCCCTCCCCTCTTCAATGACCGATTTCGTGTGATTCTTATTAAAAAAAAAAAAAAAAAAAAAAAGAGTCAATCAACTTACCAAATTTTTTTTTCCAAATTTTTTTTTCTGTTTTTTTTTTTTTTTTTTTTTTTTTTTCCCCCCGTTTCTAAACCAAAAATTTTTTTCTTTTTAACTTCCGCAATAACCTCTTTCGAAAAATTCAACTGCTTTGACTAAATTCTGACAAAAACTTTTGAATTCATCTAATGAACGCATTATTAAAACTCTGTAAAGAAAAATAAATAAATAAATAATTAAATTAATTTTTTTTTTTTTTTACTCGTACGAAAACGAAAACAAAAAGAACATTTATTTACCTTCCTTCGCCATTTTTAAAAAAAATAACCAAACACCCGGGCAATCTCATTTTCATATCGTTTTCCATAAAAGGCATGGATTGTATGAAAAAATTACTCAAATTAACAATTTCCGCATTTGATTCGTTCAAATTTTGTAAATTGAGTTCGAAAACTCTTTCGATCATAACAATTAATTTGACTATTTCGTCGTGTCTTTGCATTAGTTCAAATTTCACGTCGTGATTATTTAAATTATAATTAGATCCCGCGGTAGAATTCATCAACATTTTCGAAATATTTTCGCTAAAAATCAAAAACAAAAAAAAAAAAATTAAATAAATCTTATTATACAAAATTCCGTAAATAAAAATTTAATCATCATGATGATGATAATAATAATAACCCAAAATTTTGAAGAGATTCCCAAACGTGTCTAAATAAATCTTTGGCATAATTAAAATATTCTAATTGTGAAATTTGATCGGTTGACGATGTTTCAATGGAATTTTGTCCGACATTACAATTATTATTATTATTAGAATATAAATTTGTATGTTGAAAATTGGGTTCTGAAGATTGCGAAACGAAATTTTCATCAGGTATGTCAGGTGGTTTAGGTGGTAACTCGAATTTATCATCCTGAAACAAACACAAATAATAAATTCAATTTAAAATGAGACAACATTTATATAATGATTTATATTAAAAAATAAAATCACTTTTGATGAAAGCAAATCTTTGGAAAAATTTGAAAAATTTTTCAATATGGAATCGATGGATGTCAAATAAGGACGTTTTTTAGCTTGTGAATATTTTATTTCTTCTATTAAAGATTGAGCAATTGTAATAACACCAACAGCCGTTGAATTATTGACTAAAAACAAAAATTAAAATTATCAATTGAATGTATTTGGTTGAATAATAATAATAATTTGATAAAAAAATAAATATTACCATATTTTGTTTGAAATATTTTCGAACGTAAATCTTCGAAAAGATTTAAAATTTTTTTATTAAAAATAACAAAAAAAACCGATCTCCAATGTTTTATTATACAATCTAAAACATTTCTTAATGTCCAGGGTGGCTTCTTAAAACAAACCAATAACCATTGATTGTCAAAAGCTAATTTCATTTCCGTTTCTAAAACCTAATTGATGAAAAAAAAAGGGTTATTTATTTTTATTTTAAAATAAAATAAATTATTAAGATAATACTAACTTCTGAGAAAAAACTTTTCAATATGCAATTAAATTCATTCATAACATTATCGATTTTTTTATCGTTTTCCTCATCTTTGCAATCGTTTACGATTTCATTGTTTATTATTTTATCACCCTTTAGAACATCTTTGAAAAATTTATTTTCGAAATTTTCTTTCGAATAAACTTCAACGTTGCTCACCAAAGCTTTCGATTCTAAATTTTTATCATTCGTTATGAATATCTAAAATAAAAAAAATTTTTATCACCCTTTTACGATTCGAACAGACATTTTTTTTTGTAAGGAATTTATAAATCTCACCACTCTTTGTTCTTGGTACGTGTTTTTTAATTTAATGCAAGTTTCGAGTATTTTATCGTCTGCTGATGATTTTTTATCAATGTTTTCCAAATAATCTGTGTATGATTGACCACACAATCTGGGATGTTTAGCTTTGAAAAAATTATTTAAAAACGAAATTGCTTTTCTTGCGTTCATTATAAGATTTTGTTTTGTAAAATCATTTTTTATACTTTTAAGATGATCTAATTCTTGAAGAACACACCATGGAATATATAAAATTGGATGGATCAATGCTAAAAAAAAAAAAATTTCCATTTGAATTATCCAGATATTAATAATCATTTGAAGTATTTTAGATCATGGACATACTCATGACATTTATTTCTATCAATTCTGCGATGAAATCTAATGATGATATGAGAACATTCGTGTCAACTACTATCAACTCGAAAATACTTTCAGATAATTCCATTGTTGTTATATTCGATTTCAAAATGGAAAACTCATTCAAATACTCTTGACTAGAATTCATTTTAATAGAACTGTTTTTATTCTGCAAAAGAAAAAAGAGAAAAATTTAAACCGAGAAAAAAAAAATATGTAAAGATTACCAAAAGAATTATTCTCACATTTTTGGTATCGAATTGCACATCCATTGAAGGTTCCCAATCCATTTCTTCATTAAAATTATTTACTAATTCTATTTCAACCTTGTTTATTTCTTGAACTTTAGATGTTTCACAATTTTGAATATCATTTTTGCAAACAAGTTGTGAAGGACATTCAGAAGATTCAGGTACATTTATTGATTTAACAATTTTAATGTAGTCGCTTATGGATGGTGTCGATTTAACAGAGTCGACGGGTAGTTCACTCGATAAAATATGATTAATTTCATTTTTAATTTTTTCACTGACATCATTTAAATTTTTTTTTTTGCTTTTTTTTTTCTTTTTTTTCATCGTCGCTTTCGTTAACAAACTTTTATCATTTAATATTTCATTTTTACTATTTTTTTTAATGCTCGTATTTAAGTTACGACTTTCTAAATTGTCACAAATTTGACTTAATTTACTATTATTTCCAATGCTTTTAATTTTCTTATTTTGAACATAATCTGAATTATTACTTGCATTTAAAATCTCCTTGTTTGAAACACTCGCCTTACTTGATTTGCTACCGACTTCTTCTGAATTTTTCTTTTCCTTTTTCCTTAATTTTAAAAGGTTATTTAATATTAAATTCTGTTTTTGAGTATCGATTTTTTTCTTTGATAAATTTTTCAATTCTGAAGGTTTATCTTTTAGTTTTAAATTTTGTTTGTCAGCAGTTTTCATAATATCAGGACCAATATCTTTATCCATGTTTAATTCGCATGTCGAATCTTTATTGCTTCTGTAATTTCTTTTGAAATTTGTTATTTTTTTTATTTTAATAGGAGGTTCTTTTGGCATTTTAACTGTTTCTTCTGTGAATGAAGGCAATTTTATTTTTTTTGTTATTTTATTTGCTTTTGATACCTGGGACAAAAAAAAAATTAATATATCAATTAAAAAATTGATTGATAATTGTAAAATTGAGTTAACGAGAATAAATCTGCACATCACTAATGTAAGAATCACACGCCATTACTATAGCACTGTTAATTATTTCTTAATTTATTAAATTTATATTTTAAATGAATTACCTCGTTTGGAACTTCCCATGATGAACGTTTCGTTATCGTATTATAATAATATGTTCTATTCGGATATTTTTTAGATTGCAAAGCAATCCATTCAGGTGGTAAATTCAATCTTTTTTTCTTAACAACCTCTTTACTGTCAGCCATTATAATTAATTGTATTTACGAAAAGGCAACTTTGTGATAAATATATATACGTGATAAATTTAACAAAAAAAAAAAAAAACATGCACTAAAAATTCTTGAAGATGTAAGATGTAGTTCAAATTCATTAGAACTATTATATTGAAGATAAACAAAAAAAAATTAGGCTAAAAAAAAAAAAAACGTTACTTGATGTCTAATAAAAATGATCGGCACTAAACTATCGTTACAAAATATAATATTAAATTTCATTTTTTTTATTTTTTATAATTTCTTTTTGTGACATTTCACAATGAGTAACATTTATTTTTGTGAGAAAAATAAAGAAAAATAATAAATAACTTGTGCCTACGTTGAATTTTTATGTTTTATCGTAATTTTACAATATGGCGACAAAATTTTTAGCGCCAAATTATTAAATTAAAAAATCTATAGACACTTTTTTTGTTTAACGTTCACGTAACGTTCGCGAATTTTTGTTTAAAAAAAAGAATGGATATAAGAAATAATTTTTTAATTAAATATTTTATGATTGTAAGAATCGAATATATTATATATATATACTGTACAAACCTTCCTTCTAAAATTTACAAAATTATTCATAAAATAATATTTGGCACAATATAAATTAAATAACACATCTATATAACAATTATTTCGTAATAATAAATAAGAAAAAAAAATTAATAATAATAATAATAATAACTGATTGCAGAGTCGAAACAAAGGTAACTTGTTTAAGTAGCATTGGATCCGTAGGTACCCGTTGGTGGTCGGTACAATCGTGGTAAAGCCAAATTTTGTAAACTATTTATCGCGTATTTTCTAACTCCAGTATTTTTAACCGTATTTTCTCGTCTGCAACCCTCGCTGTAAAATCAAATCAAATCAATTTTTTTTTTTTTTTTCATTACGTTCTTTTTAACGGTTTTTTTAACGGTTTTTTTTTTGTATTTACCTTCTCATGCAATCGAGCGAACTTTGAAATTCGTGTTCGGCTAAATCATACTCGGATACTAATATATTAGCTTGTTCTAATGTGACAGACATTCCAGTTCTATCTTTAGCACTTTTACAACTGGTAAATCTCAATCCTAAGACAAAAACAAAATTTTAAAAATCGAAAAAAAAAAAAACCAATGAAAATTTTCAACAATTAATTTTTATATACGAAACCTTTGACTTTACGACAAATCCGGGCTGACAAATGTAATATTTGTACGTTTTTACTTTGTTTTGAGTGAACCGTTGTGCGAAGAGTTTCTATCATTTCCGGTAATGTGCTTCCGGGTGCCAAACGTTTTTCAAAATGAATATCTAATTTCCTAAATAAAATCCGCCATATTTAAAATGAATTATTTTCTTTCAAATTTAAAGACATTATAATATTTAAAACGTACTTAAATCTATGATAATATAAATTTAATCTTTCGAAATTATCAACGTTGCTTTTATCCTGTTGTTTATTATTTCCCAACGATTCGGCCAGTGTTGCCATTTCGTTGATTCCGACGTTGAAAAAAACCGGAGTCACGTGAAAAGAAACGCTCGAATGTTGATCGTATTTTAACGGAACCATAGAGTATACGGTATCGGGTACGGGTAATAAAACCGTGAGTGCCGATCGAGTTCCAACAACTCTCGGAACGGGTATTTCATCAGGTACTCTGAAAAACATTGTTTATACAAAACTTTTATTTCGCTCAAAAGAATCAAAGAAAAAAAAATTTCAGTATTATTATTATTAATACTTTGATTTTGTAAAATGTCGAACGAGTATAAATTTAACAGTTGAAAGATCTTCGATGGCAACCGTCATGTCACCCCACATGTCGATTTCGTCACCGTGATAACTGAGTAAACCTTCGAACGAAACCAAGGGTCCCAACGATGACAATACGAGTAAAAAAGTAGGATCTGGTTTTTGGCACCATAATTTGGCCATGATTCCAGTGACTAGTGCTGTTAACTGTTTTTAAATTAATTTTGTTAGTCGCGCGATATGAAAAAAATTTTATTTTAACGGTAAAAACTTACAGCTTGAGAAAAACAAACGTCACGTCGGTATCGAACGTTGCAAAACCTTAAAACGGATCTTTTATCTTCTTGTACGCGAAATATGGAGTGAGTCAATCGAGCCGTTTTCAACAGTCCATCCATAGCTTGCCTTAATTTTTTCATACTCGGCCTCAATTCGCACGTCCAGTCTTTGATCGAATCGAAATCCAAACCTAAAAAAAATAATAATAATAATAATTATAAAAATTCCGGAAATTCGAAAATGTCAGTAACGAAAACCGGAACACCTCCTCACCTTCTGTGAATTTATTCCTAATTGACGAACCGTTTTTGAGAGGTAAACCGGAACCACCATTCACGTTTTTAGATTTCGACTCGATCGTTTTGCCACTAACGGTATCGGAAGTTGCATCCTCATTTCCGTTTTTGCTCTCTCGAAAATCAGACGTGGCTATTCCGTGAGCGAGCATTCTTTTATCGTTTCCGTTTTGCATATTGCTTATATTAAATTTAAGAGACCTCATAGTTTTGCAATTATTGACTTTTTGTGATTTGAGTCTGACGGCGGGACTCCCGCAACGTCCGCAAAGAAATTTCACCTGAAACAAATAAAATGTATAATAAACCAATTGAAGCCTTCACTCCCCTCCCCCCCCCCCCCGGGAATTATAAACCCATCGATCGCTACCTACCATACTAACTAAATACATAACACTAGCTTCTATATTAAGTTGAGTTAAATCCCATGGCTCTGGTTCGTCCGTTGGCTTGTAATAATTAGCAGAAGGAGAACTGCACATAACTTGAGTATCTAAAAATCGTCGATTAACTTCGTCACCATTTTTATTATTATTATTATTATTATTATTTTTATTATTATAATTATTATGATTACTGTTGTTATTATTATTATTACTATTATTATTAATGTTATTAATATTATTAATATTATTAATATTATTACTTTCGTTTGTATTATTTTCAATTTTTTTACTATTATTCATTTCGCGATTTTTATTTGAATCCACTTTTGATAAATTAGACATTTCTTTTTCAATCTTCACATTTTCTTTGGCTTCATCATTCGATAACGTCGTCAATATTTCGTCGAAATCCCGTTCGGTTTTCCGTTCGGAAGACACGTGAAAATCTTGCAAGTGATTTTTTTGATAGGTGTTAAAATTATTGACTTCGTTTTTTATCAAATTATTCCGATACTCGGAAGAATCATTCGAACACCATTGATTGCACGGACTGTCCGGAGTGACCAAATCGTCGGCTTCCGGTGATTTAAATTCTAATTTCAATTGTTCGGTGATTCTCCTGCCAAGAGAGCAAAAAAAAAAATTTTTTTTTAGCGGGAGGGGGTGGGGTGGGGTGGGGGGAAAGCAGAATAAAATTCGCACGAGGAAATCTCACCTGTACGGTGACACAGTTTGCGGAAACAACGAATCATCTTTCAAATGATACCCGTCTTCAACGTTAATAACTTTATTTTCTTCGAAAAATGTCAACGCCTCTTCGACCAAACCCGAGTCCCAAAGACTTAAAAGTGTTCTCGTCTGCAATGCAACATCACGTGTTTTATTAGGGCCTCTACTAAAATACTAAATGGAAAATAATAATAATTACTTTAGCTATCATTTCATCACAGATGGGTAACATTCCGGCCGTTTGTTTCTCTCTTGCCAACCTCATGAGGGCTTTCATTCCATCGACAACCTCTCGCCTTAATTGTTTTATAGCTTGAACCGCATCGTTGGCCATCATTGTTTTCGTATTTCCCGGTGTGTCTACTCCCTTCGCCGGCGATTCTTTAAGACTATGCAATAACCTAAATAAAATTAAACAATTTTTTTTTTTTTTTTTTAAATCCATTATTATTTAACTTTTCTCTTTTACAATTCAAATCTCACTTAATCAATCCTCCATTTTTGGATTTGTGCGAGTGCGCGGCAAAAGCTCCAACGGTTATGACGTCATAAAACCCACATTTTTTCAAAGAATCATTTTGTGCCCACATTCTTTGAAGGTGAAGATTCGTCGGTGCAAACTCCAATGAGAGATCGCTTTTTCTTGAGCTCGGTTTAAAGTAACCTCCTGACGATTATGATGATAATAATAATAATAAAGGGAAAATTAGTTTATTTTTTTTTTTAGAGTTGGTTCAACAAGATCAGATTTTTAAATAAATAAATACCTTTATGTGATTGTAAATTTTCTTTGGCTTGAGAGTATAAGTGAAGTAATTGAAGATGTCGGTCTAATAATTCGATTTGACGTGAATGCCAAGGCTCGCGTAATTCACCCATTCCAGAAACTTCTTGTAAAAGTTCTTTTTCTTCTTGAATCCAAACATCTCTAAATAACAAAAAAAAAAAAAAAAAAATTTTCCCGAACAATATTCAGCATCCGCATCATTTTAAAAACTTAAAAGACGAAAAACTTACAAAAGTTGTTGCGGAAATAAAAAACAAAGTTTGCTTTCCGCCATTACTTCGTGAACGCTTATGTCTCCCCCCAATCCAGAATGAAACCTATAAGTACAAATAACTGGATTGGCAAAAAAAAGAGTCAGAGGGCCTTGGCATGGATATTTCATGTTGGTGTTGAGCCGAGGTGGAAGAGATTGAGAACGGCGATGACCCAAATCCTGTACGGTAAAAAAAAAAAAAAAAAAAAAAAAAAAATTTTATTATTATCATTATTATTATTATTAGAAATTCAACATCGAAAGAATGGTTAAACCAACCGAAGGATTATTACAAATCGGAGGTGGTCTACTCGGCGTTGATTCTGTACTGCCACGTTCTTCCACTTCAAGATTCCACACGACCATTGTTAAAAATCCGACCGTGGTACCAGCGGATGATCTGCATTTATAAAAAAAAAAAAAAACTTTAATTTATTTTTAATTCCCACAAAATATATTTTTTTTTAAAAAAAACCTAACAACCTAAGAGGTATCCTTAATTTTTGGGATTCTTGTATAGAAGACAATGTAATTATTGCTTGTCCGAGAGGAGCAGCCGTTTGCGAAACTTTTTCCCGTACGTCGAGAGCAGACAGTCGAACTCTGGTATCCGATGTTAGGCCGTCGCTGTCACGAAACGTGACCGTAGTTAAAAAGCACGGATTGCTACATCTCTACAAGAAACAAAAAAAAAAAAATTAAAATTATTACGAAGTAGAAAAAAAAGTCTCAACTATAAATTATTATTATTATTATTTATTCATTCATTTACCGTAATGACTTCCGTTTTGGCATATTTTATCCAAACGTTTTCGGTTGGAAGAAAAACGTGGACTAAAACGACTGGATTTGGTGGTCTCCCGTGACCGTCGCATAAAAGATTATCGCATGAAATTGACACTTCGCATATTGGCACTTCGCTGGGATCTAAAAAAAAATTGTTTTTTTTTTTTTTCAAATCAATTAACCAATAAAATCAATCAAATCGATGATTCGTGTGTGATCATTTTTTCACGGGAACATTTTTTATCCATTTGATAAAATCTTATTATTAAACAATTGTCAAACGATAAATTTTTCTTTTGTCATTAAACTCGCATTCGAATCGGTTAAACGAACGACACAATGAACGATCGTATGAATGAATGAATGAATGAATGAATGAATGAATGAATGAATGAACCTTACCGAGACCGTGTACTTTTTGAAGTCTCCACATGTAAACATCCAAATGAGGATCTTGTCCTTTTCGCAATTCCAATTGTTCTTGTAGGATTTGCAATCGATGTTTCATGGCATCGTAACTCGTTGTTTGTATCACATGCAACCAAGAACTCCTTTCTTGATCTGATGGAGCCGCTAAATATTGACTTATTCCCCCGTCGAAAACTGTAAATTATTAATAACCATCACCCCGCCATCTTTAAATTTTTCTCGTACGTTTACAGAGAAAAAAAAAAAAAAAAAAAAAAAAAAGTTTAGTTAAATCATCCAAATACTTTTTTTAAGAGTATCGCGTGAGCTCTGATAAAATTATTTTTAAGAGAAATAAAATGAGAGAGAAAAGAAATAGCATGTAAGACAGTCATTCGTCTCCCCAAAAAAATAAAAACTTCAAATATTTATTTATCTAATTTTTTTTTTCAAACTGCACCAAACTTTCCTTCTCCGATTCGATATAATGTTGTCGAAGAAGAAGAAAGGAGGAAAAAAGGAAAATGAATTTACTTAAATTTCCTTTTCTTTTCGTTTTATATTATTATTATTATTATTATTATCTTACAAAAAAAATCTATACAATATATTGTTGTTTTTCTTTTATGCTCACCTAAATAAAATCCGTAGAGTCCATCAGGAAGGCTGACAGGTGAGGGATCGATTTTGACGGTGCATTGCTCCAAAACGATGACTCCGAGAGGTTCCGACCATTGATCCCGAGATTTGAAATAGAACAACAAATTACCACGAAGACGACACCATCGTTCCAGATTCACTGCGATATTTCCAGAAAATTTTTTTTTTTTTTAATCTGTATTACAAAATTTTCGCGATGATATTATTTATCAGCGGAAACCATCACCATCGGCATATGATTAATTAATAAAAAATTTAAAATAAATAAATAAATGAAAAGCAACAACAAAAATGAAAACCAAAATTATAAAATTTTTTTTATTAAAAGCGAAAACAAGAATTATTACGGTTAATTAATTGTGAAAATTGTACAAGTTTTTAAACGTGTCACGAGACAATTAAAAACAAAAAAAAAATCTATTTATAAATCCAAATGTGTTTTTCTTTTGAAAACAAATGTTTCGCCGCGCATTTTCAGTCGAAAAGGAAAGAAAATTTTTTTTCTTTTATTATAAAACCTTTAATGAAAAAAACGACGACGTTACGCCATTTTGAATTAGAAATCTCGGCATTATCAAAAACTACTACTTAATAAAATAATAATAATAATAATAATAATAATAATGTCCGCAACGTTTTTTTTTTCTTTTTTTTCTACCAATTAAAACTCACATAAATTAAATCCAAGTGTTTTGTTATTATTTCCATCGAATAAATAAATTATCCTCCGCCGTAACGGACTGTGTCAAATCGCATAAAACGCTTTAATACCAATAAAGAGGGAGACAGAGAGAGAAACCGAGGGGGTGGGGGAAACGAGATGAAATAATAATAACGACAACAACAGCTTTTAATTATATGAATCCAAAAAAAAAAAAAAAAAAAAAAAAAAAAACGGACTCAATTCAAAAACCAGATGCATTTTCCCATTCGAAAAAAAAAAAAAATTTTTTTTTTTTCCGTTTGATTTACGAGTTAAACTTACGAAACTGAATTTATTGCAAAATATTTTTTCATTAGTGTAAAAACTTTTCTCCCTCCCCGCTCTCCCCCAAAAAAAAAAATTTTCTTTTTTTTGATTATTAATATTTATCATCGAGACTTCAACTTCTTCATCGAAAGAGAAAAAAAAAAAAAAAAAAAAAAAATACACACACACAAACGTAATTTCCCGATGGGGAAAAAAAACCTCGTACGAAAATGATCTTCCGGGAAAAACAAATTCATTTTGAAAAACTCAAACCTAAAACATTTTTCCCCGTATCAAAATCGATTTTAACCGAAGAAAAAAAGATGGAACAAAAATACAGAAAAATAAAAAAACGACAGAGAAAAAATTAATAGAAATTATTTTTTAAAAAAACCCCCCAATTTCCGCAAAATGGCGTTTAAAAAAAAAACCAATCGAGGTACGATTCGAAACAATTAAAACAAATTAAAAAAAAGAAAGAAAAAAAAAAGAAAAAAAAGAAACAACCTCATGTGTCGTTGGAAAATCGGGAAAGAAAAAAGAAAATTAAAATTAAAATTCTCCTTTCCCTTTCTCCTCCCCCCCTTCTCCCGCGAAAGAAAAAAAAATCTCGGAAAAAAAAAATGAAATTTATTTATTTATTTATTTATTTATTACTCTATGGAATTTAATTCTAATTTTTTTTTTATCGTTTTGCGTTTCTATTAATAATTAAAACAATTGATAAAAATTGAAATTTAAATTATTAATTCTTCGCGTCATTTATTATCGTTAAAAAAAAAAGTAATAAAACATTTTATTATTGTAAATATAAAAAAAAAGAAAAACGGGAGAAGAAACGGAAAGGGAGGGGGGAAGAAGAGGAGGAAAAAGGAGGAGGAGGAAAGAATTTTCTTCTTTTCTATTCATCTAACGCCTCCGAAACAAAAAAAACAAAAACAATGCCAACCATTTTTTTATGTTTTTGACCCGACAAAAAAAAAAAACTGTTAAGTAACAGTATTCGCAGCAGTACAGTTTTTAGTACACACGAAAAATCAATCAATCGATCAATCATTATCGATTTATTGAATTTCTATAATCTAACACGAACTAACGAAACCGCGTTGAAATTTCTTTAAACCGCAAAAGGATACCGAAAAAAAAAAAAAAAAAATTCACGGTGGAAACACTTTTGCTCATCCAAAACAAAAAACAAAAAACGGTAAAAAAAAAAAAAAAGCCGAAAATAAATTAAAGTCACGACAAAACCTGAATGTGACACTAAAAATAATAAAAAAATGGTAGGTATTTTCTTTCTCGTCGAGAGTATTAATAAAACGTGTCGACGTCTTTCCACCCCCCCCCCCAGCTTATTATACGAAATAAGAAAGAGGAAAGAAAAAAAATACGAAAACTCCTCAAGAAAATAAAAACCAGAAAATGATAATAGAAAAAAAAAAAAGGAAAAATTGATGGGAACGAAACGGGAACGAGAAAAAAATATATTTACGAGCATTTTTCCATATCTGATTTGCACTTGAAAGCATAAACAAAAAAGGGGGAAAAAATGGGGGGGGGGGATTAAAAGGCGTTCGAAACGACCGACTAATCAAAAAACAACAACAACAAACTAATTAAAACCTCGTTCGTATCGGCATCAATTAAACAAAAAAGGCAAAAAAAAAAAAAATTTTTTAAACAATTAAAATTAAAAACTTCATCGTCAATCATCAATCTACCGGAAACAATTTTTTTTTGAAAATTCATAATTTGATGTGATGTACCTTAAAAGCTTTTCCCCCAACCAACGAATTTCATCAATTAAAAAAAAAAAAAATTGACTTTAAGGTTCTCTCTTTGTAAGAAACGATAGAACATTACTTATAAAAAATTAATTGAGTTCCTCAGTCTCACTGGAATAAGTTTTTTCCTTCCTCCTCCTCCTCCTCCTACTTTCTTTTTCTAACTGGAGAAAATGGGGGGAAAAAAAAATTAAGAGTGATGAGTTTGATGACGATTCGAAACGACGTCGACATCGTTTTTTTTTTTTTTGTACCGGAAACAAAAAGAAATTTGAAACTTTTTACGAAACACCGACAAAAACAAACGATTGAAACAAACAAACAAACAAACGGAGTCAATATTATTGTTTTTCCCAATTCGTAAACAAGCTCATTGTGCTTCGCGTGTATGTTTTCATTCCGGTAAAATTCTAGAAATTCCGTTTCGAAAAAAAAAACCTTTTATATTTCCGGCTACGACTCAAACAATTAAATTTAATTAATTAATTAAATAAATAAATAAAAACCAACAACAACAACAACCAAAACAACCATGACAAACACACGATGACGGACGATCAATATCATTATCATACGACTTAATCGTACGTGAATTTCTTACAAAACCACGATGAAATCTATTCAAACAAACAAAACAAACAAACAAACAAAACAAAACAAACAAGACAAACACAACAAAACAAAACAAACAAAACAAACACGTAGGACGAGAATTAATAATACTTATTATCGTATAAAGGAAAAATTATTAGCCTGTAAATTGCTGCTGACCTCACCGAATGAAAAAAAAATTTTGCGAAACAAAAATAAATTTTCCACGCTTTTCCTTCTTTCCTCTCCTTTTCTTTCCTCTTCTTCTTCTTCTTCTCTTTTTTCAAGTATAAACTCTCTCGAAAACGACGAATGGAGAAAAGGAAAAACAACAAATCATTTCTATGTTAAATTATAACTAAAATTTTTTTTAAAAAAAATGTCGTCGTTGTCGTCGTCGTCGCTGTTTCCCGAATGGCACATTAAAAATCATCTTCATGTAAAAAAAAAAAAAAAAAAAAACTATTGTAATAAATTTCAGTGTCAAATTTTTCCATTTTTTTCTCTACTTATTACCCGGAAATGAAAAAGGAAAAAATATCATTTTCCTTTTCCGTTATTCATTTTCTCTCTCTTTTAATTTTTCCGCCACCTGGTCCGACGGAAAAAAAAAAAAAATAATAAAATTGTTTTTCCGGCCCGAAATAACAACATTTGACGACTTTTCTTTTTTTTTTTTTTAAAAACCGACTTAAAAATTTCCCGTTAAAATTTTCCAAGTATTTTTTAATAAAAAAAAAAAAAAAAATTTTTCCTTTTTGAGAAAATTTGAGTTTAAAGACGCGAAATTAAAAAAAAAAGGAAAAAAAAGGAAAAAAGGAAAACTCAAATTTATTATTATTAAATAACGATTTGTGTCAAAAAAATTTTTGTTTTTGTTTGATTTGAATTTTATTATTATTATTATTATTAGTATTTTTTTTTTATTTCCTGCAACACGCTCGTAAGAAATTAAAAAATCGTTTTAAAAAAAAAAATTTCGAAAACTTTAATATTTCTTGTGGGGGGGGGGGAGAGAGAAATCGTTAAAAAAATTTTTTTACTCATGTTCGCATCGGGTTTTTTTCTTTCAGGTATGACGAATCGAAAATTTTTAGGTTTGTTTCGACTCTTGAATACCTGAATATATAACTAATTAATAAACAAGACAACAACAACAACAACAACCACAACCATTTTGGGGAAAACAATTTTTTTTTTTTTTGTTTTTGCAAACATTTTCAATGCAAACGAAATCATTGTTTCTTCATCCTCCTCCTCCTCCTCCTCCTTTTGATTCCCATACATTTTAAAATTTCTTCCCACAAATCCCTCTTCTCTTCTCTTTATTTACTCACAACTTCTCCCACATTAAAACTAGACAAAAAATAATAATAATAATAATAAAAACGCCGACCAATTAAATTTTTATTAAAAAAAAAAAAAAGTACAGTGACGTAACATTTTCAGAGTTAAAAAATTACCTTTTGTGATTTTCTAACGTACAACAAAATCTAAATGAAGGTACAAATGTTATTTGCAGGTACAAATTCAACAAGCCGAACCTTAATTTTTTTTTTTTTTTTGTAAATAATTATTAAACTAGTCGTAACACGACGAAAATTCCCCGCGCCATAAGATCTATGCCATAGGATTCCATTTTTTTTTTTTCTTTTTTTTCTTTTTACTCGCGGTCTTCCACGCATGAAATATTAAGCCATTATTTTAATGAATAATTTACTTTCTACCAAACAAAAACAAAACAATAATAATAATAATCATCATCATCATTATTATTATTATTATTATTCGATGTGAAAAAATATTTCGCATACCGTTTAAACATTTTTTTTTTTTTTTGTTTTGAAGCAGAAAGAAAAAAACAATCCGCGATTTGTGCAACGAAAAAAAATAATTTCAATTTCTCCAAAAAAAAAAAAAAAAAAAAAAAAAAAACAAAATCATCCGAAAGCACGCACAAACGCACACGCACACGCACACACGCACGCACACGGCATGCATGCAATCGACATTTTTCTTATATTTAACGACTTTCCATTCCTTTTTTCATTCTTTCCACGAGAAAACTCATACAGATTTCTTCTTGTTATTTTTTCTTTTTACGATGCAAACAAAACAAACAAACAAACAAACGTCGGGAGCTTTAGGAAAATGCGACATTTTGTTTTTTTTTTTATTTGAACAAAGTTTTGTTATTACGCGTGGTTTGGAAAACTGAGGAATCCGTGACGTACAATGAATTGCAATTTTTTTTTTTCTTTTTTTTTTAAACTCGTTATTTATTTTTTCCATTTACGTTCTCGAAAATTCCTTCATGGGGCACAACGACGAAAGCATTAACCATCTTTTTTTAAAACCGATATCGATTCATAGTCGCATTCATTTGGTTCTTCTTCCTCTTTTACATAAAGTAAAGACGAGGCACCACCTTTTATGGAGAAAAGTTTTAACGCATTTTTTTTTTTTCGCCCAATAACAATAACGACATAAAATGAATTTTAAAGAACCTTCGTTCTTATTAATTATGAATTCACCCGTCGGGGGGCGATGGGGCGGTGGAGGGGAATACAAAAGGTACGTTTACCTCTTTTCCTAATGTGCTAATTACTTATACACAACCCACGATTAGTTTCATCCTAGAAAAAAAAAACTTTTCGTTTAAAATATTTATACTTATATGCATTTACCATTAACCTCTCGTTCATTTTACACTTTAACGAAAGTAAAACGTTTCCTAACGGTTTTCTTTTCTTTTTCCGTTTTTTTTTTTTTTTTTTTTTTTTTTCAATTTAAAGAACCTTATTATATTGATATTATCGATTATCAAAACAGCCATTTGTCGCGCACAAGAATTTAACGTTCGAATGAAAACCGTTTTACGAATCAAGGAAAATTAAACAAGGCTAGCGAAAGAAAAATTAGGAAAAAACCTGAAAATGCAAATAAACCCGTGAAATATTTTCCGTGGTGGAGGGGATCGTGTGGGTGGGTGGTTCGATAATGATAATAAATCGAATCCAAATTATTTCGCTACCGGAAACGAGAAACCCCAAAGAGTCGTGAATAATACAAAGCCCGAGGAAGAACGTAATTTTCTTTCAAAGGTTTACCAACGTGTTTTATTGCCGAATAATTTCCTTGACAGAATAGAAAATTTTTGATAAAATCGATACCGCCATAAAAACCAAATTGAACTTTTTTCTTTTTCTTTTTTCCTTTTTATTCTTCCTCCTAATCCACTTCCTTTTTTCTCTTTCCATCTCCCTCCCTTCCTTCCTTCCTTCTTCTTCTCTCGCACACTTTTTACCTTTACTCATCTTTCGTTAAAAATTTATTTGGTAAAGTGTCCGTCCGACTTCCGCCGGCATTAATGCCTTTTTATTTTATTTTTATTATTTTTTTTATCTTCTTGTTTCTCTCTCTTCCTCTCTCTCCCTCACACACCAATTTAAACAATTTTTTTTTTTCCTTTTCTTTTGAAATGACGCCTCGGGCAGGTTTTTAGAAAACCGCATGTTGCTACCTCTCTCTCTCTCTCTCTCTCTTCGTTCACATATGTTTTTTGTCTTTTTTTAATAATAATAATAATAATAAAAACCGCCTAACCCAAACCAATAATTAAAACTAAAATAAAATTTTGCCGAGTTGGCTGAGTGAAAAAATGTTTGCACCCGAATAAAACATAATAATGATGATAATCCCACGGTGTTGTACGTTTGTTTATAAATTGTTTGATCGAATCTCGTTTCGTGAAACACCCGCCATTTTTCACGACGGAAAATTCTCCCGATGCCAAACCGCAAGACACGTATAAATAATATCAATTCAAACGTCTCAATAACCCTAAATTCCTTCCCTATAAAACAAACAAATCCCGATGGAATAACAATCATTTGTTTAAAAAAAAAAAATAGGGGAGGGGAGAAAACTTTTAGAGTAGTGAATTTACAAAATTTTTTTCGTGCAAACTGAGAATTGAAATTTTCATGGCTTCTTACATTTTAAATATTCTTTGTTTGTTTGTTTGTTTGTTTACAATCATAAGTTAGAATAACTCCTTCGTCGTAACACGCAATAACACGAAGACAAAAAAACATTTAAAATACAAAAACGATTCGAAATAATATAACAATGGGGAAAAAAAAGAATAAGAAGAAAATCCGCCCATAATTGATAATCATTACATAATTTTGATTCAAAATGATTTGGAAAACAATATTTTCAGCTACCTACCTTCCTTCCACCCCTCCCCCCCACATTTTAACGACCACTCGTTACTTTTCATTTTTTCGAAATTTCTTCCTACAAAATTTTTTATATATATTTCGAATGCCGTTCGTTATCAAAATGATTAAACGTTATCAAAACAACCACTCACAAAATGTTAATTTTTTTTTTTTTTTTTTTTCTAAGGTGAAAACAGGTGCAAAGTCTTAAACAACAAACAAAAAACGCCACGACCCACTACTTAACATTTTTTTTTTTTTTTTCATCAAATGAATCATTAAACAACCAAAACAACAAAAACAACAACAACAACAAACCCAAAAGAAAACAACAATAAAAAAAAAAAAAAAAAAGATAAATTTCATTCGTCATATTTTTCTTCTTTTTTTTTTTTGCGATTCATCTTTGAATTTGCACTTTTATCTTTTTACCGAGTAAATGTCGATGTAATGGGCAAACAACAAACAACAAACAACAAAAAGGAAAATAGAAACGCCTTAACGTTTCCTTTTTCAATTTTTTTTAAAAGAAAAAAATTATTTGATGAAACCATTATCTTTGTAAATGGCGCGGCGGTTACCCAACTCAAAAGGGTTCGAGATGTAAAAAAAAATTTCAATTTTGTTACGAATATGTCAAGTAAAAACCATTATTGAACTTTGACCTTAACCAAAAAACAAAAAAAAAAAAAAAAATGAAGAATCTCATCGTACGGTGTTAAAAAAAAACCGTTGTCTTGTTTTCATTTAATAATAATTCACCTTCCACGTTTTTATTTAAAAAAAAAAAAAATTTTTTTCTTCTTACTTTCAAATTATTATTACTACTTAAATTTTATTGATTTTTCCTTTTTCTTTTTCGAATCAAATTTTTTTTAAGTATTTCGAAAGTTTTTTTATAAAAATGGGGGGGGGGGGTAATAAAATAAATTACAATCGAGAGAATGTAAAAGACAACAAATAAAGCAAAACCGTTACCAACATTTTTATTATTTATTTTGTGCTTCTTTATACGCGTTTTTCGCCATCGTGATTACGACGACGACGACGACGACGACCTTTACGACCAAAACCCCGAAAAACCCCCGAAAAATTAAAAAAGTTTCGAAAATAATAATAATAATAATAATAATAATAATAAACTTTTTTCAAAAAGGTTCTTCCCTAATAAAATGCGAAAAAAAAAAAAAAACAACAACGTTAACTTTTGGAGTACCAATCGATACGACGAAAACAATTAACATTTAACTCGACAGAAAATAATAATAATAATAATAATAATAATAATAATAATAATAATAATAATAATAATAATAATAATAATAATAATAAACTCAAAAGTTTCAAAAAAAAAAAAAAATTCGCATTCGACATTATGAGTTATAAAAAAAAAATTTTTCTTAAATCACAATTTTAAAGGCCGTCGTACGACATTTTTCCGATCGACTTTTGCCATTTGCCAATCCGTCAACGCGATAATAATAATAATCATATAAAACATCAATGAAGACGACAACGACAACAACAACAACAACAATTTCTTAATTAAAACGACGACGACGGCAATGCAAAAAAAAAAAAAAAAAAAAACAATTTCGTCAATCGATTCGGGTAAAAACGGAAATCGTAGTAGGAAAGTAATACGAGATTCTATATATCAAATCAAATTTTTTTTTTTTTTTTTTTTTATCGATTCGCATTTCGCTAATGCCTTCTCTTTTCTCTCCTTAATATAATTTATAGTCTGAAAATTGATTTATAAAAGACTTTTTCCCTAGCGAATTCTATCCATCTATCCATCTATCTATCCATCCATCTATCTGGCAAACATTATTATCATTATATTTTTTTTATTAGTAACATTACTACTTTTTTTTATCATCATCATGCTTCGAGGCGTGTTTTTCGTTAATTAAAAATAATATAAGTGGTTAGTAGTAGTAGTAGTGGTGGCTGCGGTGGTAGTAGTGGCAGCAGTGCCAAAAAAATCCAAACTACGCAATTTGTTAATAGTGAGTTAGTTAAACATGTTAAAAGCGATTAGTATATAAAATTTTAACACAAAAAAAAAAAAAAAACAAATTGACGAAAGCTTATGCACCCACTCCACGCACACTCTCCTCACTTTTCAAAAAGAAAACAACCCGCAAGAAAAAGAAAACCCCTTCGGTTTACCCCTTTTTTTTTAACTTTTCATTGTGCGAAAATAACGATTTATGTGTGATTATTGTACCTTTGCTTGTTCCCCCGTAGCAGCTCAGTTCTCGAAGACTCTTAGACTTTCTGTATGGTTTTTTGTAACAATTCGTTTCTTTCCCTGCGGATATTATCATGTACAATTGATAGAGATATATACACACCTAAGACTTATATATATATATATTGATATTAATGAAGTGTTGCTAGAAAAATGAATTTTTTAGTAATGGAGTATGGAAAACCTTTTGTAATCGCAATCAATCATTGATTCAAATGATTACAAATAAATTTTACATTAACTTTTTCATTTTGCGGAGAAAAATATTTATATATTAGCTGGATTTATTAATTCTCAATCAAATTTCCCCATCACCTTTTTAAGAAGAGGGAAAAAATTTCCCTCTCCTTCTTCTAACGGTTAACCGTTAATTGTATAATAATTTTAAAAAAAAGTTTTTCGATTCGTTTTTATTCTACTATTTTAAACATAAAACAGGTTTCATACCTGCATTTAATTACTTTGGAGTCTTAAAATAAATTCCCTTTTCGATTTTATTGAAACAGAAGAAGAAAAAGAAAGCAAAAGAGAAAAAAAAAAAAAGAAAGAAAGAAAAGAGAGAAAAAACTTTAATTTTTTTTGAAAAAGAACAAGAGAAACGTATATTAAATTGGAATCAATTCAACTCTCATTCTTTCTTTCTTTCTTACTTTTTTTCCCCTCTCCCCTCCCCCTCCCCCCATTTTAAAATAATTACAATAATCGTTTATAAAATAAACGTTTATTCAAATAAATAATTTAAATTTAAATTTTTAATTTCGAGCGGTAAAAACGTCAGAAAAATAAAATGATAATAATAATAATAATAAAGAGTTTCGCTTTAAATGCTTAAAAAAAAAATAAATAGAAAAATAAGCGAAATTTTTAAACTTCTTTTTATTAATAAAATTTTCAAATAATTAATACCTTTGTTTTTATTTATTCGGAGGTAAAATAATAATAATAATAATAATAATAAAAGATCCAGTTTTGATCTCTCTAATCGTTTATTTTTTTGTCCACAATCATTTCAACTTTCCAATAACTATATTATTAACCTCGGGTAAAACGCGTTATTGAAATAAATCTACAGCGAGTTAATTAAATGTATTTAATTTATTCTGCGACCTTGCCCCCCTACCTCTCTCTATATCTCTATCTCTTTCTCTCTAACGTTGGCTCACTTTTTAAACCGTAAAAAAAATGGTAATAAATAACCGTTAAAAGTCACGAAAAAAAAAAATTTATGTGTGTATTAATTTAATAACAAGTTCGAAAAATTTTTTTTAAAACTCGGTTAATTTTT
>NW_002987001.1:399260-453127 GCF_000006295.1 Pediculus humanus corporis
CCCCCCATCCCCCCCCCTCTCTCTCTCTTTTTATTTCAATATAAATTTTTTTTGTATAACATTAAGGACGTTTTTTCATATCATATTCAGGGGGTACTAGCCCCCATTCACCCTTCCTTTTTTATTATTTTTATTAATATTTTCCATCAGTTTTCATCATTGATATGCAAAATAATGATAATGATGATATTGATGGAAACAATGAATTGAAAAATGGGAAAAAGGGGGGGGGGGGGGGGGAAAGGGATTTTTCGACATAAATGATCAGAAATTTTTTTTTTATATTAATATGTATCGATATATTGTTCCAAACTATGGGATTGAATTAATGTAAAAAAAAAAAAATGGGGGGAAAACTTTTGTTTTTTTTAATTTAATCATAATGGGGAAAAAACTAATGATAATAATAATAATAACAATAATGAATCAATTTAAAGAATTTAATAATAATAATTGCGGTAAAAAAAAAAAAAAAAAAAAATTTTTTTCGTTGACGTTTTTGATTTACTCATATTTATAACAAAAAAAAAAAGAGAAAATTAGTTATTCAAATTTCTAACAAAAAAAAAAAAAAATTTAATTAAAAAACTTACACACGTTAAACATTACAAAGTGAAAGAGAGAGAGAGAGAGAGAGAAAGAGAGAAAGAAAGAAAGAGAGAGAGAGAGAGAGAGAGAGAGAGAGAAAGAGAGAAAGAAAGAAAGAGAGAGAGAGAGAGAGAGAAAGAGAGAAAGAAAGAAAGAGAGAGAGAGAGAGAAATTAAGTAGAAACTTTAAAAAAAAAAAAAGAAAATTATTAAATTTATTCATCTCGTATGAAAATTAAATCACTTATTATTATTATTATTATTATTATTATTATTTTTAACAATTAAACTTTTTCATATTAAAAAAAATTTTTTTTTTTTTTTTTCAAACCCCAAATAATAATTTAAAGTTTTTCTTTTTTTTTTTTTTTTTTTTTTTGGGAAAATTAAACTTTTCCAGTTAGAAACCTTTCCCTTCCAACCAAAAACCTTTTCCCCTCTCACACATGAAAACATTCCAACTAATTTTAATTTGATGAAAAAAAATAAATTATTTTAAAAAAAAAAAAAAAAAAAAAAAGATAAACCTCAACAATTTTACATATCTATTGGAAAAAAAAAAAAATAAAAAAAATTTTGAACTTTGGAATGTTTAATTTTATGTTTTTGTTAAAAAAAAAAAAAAAATTTAAATCTTTAATTTTGCTAATAAAACAAATTGTACTAACTAACATTTGTAGACTAACTTAAATTATTTGTTTAGGCTACAAAAAAAAAAAAAAAATTTGACCTAAAAGAGACCTAAAATCATATTTGAAAATAAATAATGATGATGATGATAATAATGATATATTAATAAATCATTTTTAATAAATAATCGCTTTCAATTTTTTAAAGAATTTTTTTTTGCGAATAATCAAAAAGAGAATTTTTTGAATTAATTTTTTTTTTTTTTTTTTAAATAAAAAGTTTATGATGATTATAAAATATTTTAATAAATTAACTTTTGTCATTAATTATTTAATTAATGACAAAATTATTAATTGTAATTTAAATTAAAATTAATCAAGTGGGAGACTGTAATTAAAAAAATAAATTTTTTTTTTTTTTATAATGAAAGTATTAATTTTTTCATATTAGTCGATTCTTTTTTTAAAAATTATTTCATTTAAAAATGAGTTGCAAAAAAAAAAAAAGTTTAAATAATAAAAAAATAATGTTTAAATGATCTTTTAAATAAAAAAAAATTTGATTATTTTTTTTATGATTAATTCAACTCGATATGAATGTATCATTAAAAAAAAAAAAAAAAAAATTAAATAAATAAATTTCTTCATTTCCTAATTATGTGATAAAAACCAAAAAAAAAAAAAAAAATGTTATCTTTTCATATTATAATTTCAATGTCTCACTACTCTGTAAATATAAATGACTGTCTCTTTAAAATAATAATTACAAAAAGAAAAATTTCATTTCAAAATAATAATAATAAGCGAATACGTATAAAAAAGTATGAATTATTAAATAAAAAATAATTATTTGAAATTTGATTTTGAAATTAAATCCAGCTAAAATAATCAACCACAAAAAAGAAAAAAAAAGTAAAATGTAAAATTATTAAAAAAAAAGTGGGAATTTGAAAAATGAAATGGAAAAAAAAAAAAATGTGTAATTTCGCAAAAGGGGAAAAAATACTTTAACGATTTATGTGCAAGTAAAAAGTATTGTTATGATATTTTTTTTTTTTTTGGCATTTTCAAACGTTTATCATATAAAAATTTTCTCCATCTTTTTGTTAAAAATAGTAATTTAAAGAAAATATATATATATAAAAAAATAATAATAATTAATTTGTGATTGTTACACAAATAGAGTAGTTAATTTTTTTACAATTTTTTACACATTCACATATTTCCCATTACCAGCAGGACAACACTTCAACCGTGACGTAAGAATTCCCTAACATTTTATCAAACAAGTAATGACATAAATTTACTTAAAAAACAATGACCAACAGATGTTAAAAACATTTTAGTTGGCAAAAACTTTACTTTTTATATAAATATGTGAAGCGAATAATTTGCTTCAAAAAACAAATAAAAAAAATTTTCTTTTTCATTTAAGGAGGCTTATGCGACACTGAGAATGATTTGTGTGTTAATATAAAAAAAAAAACTTACGTTCGTTCCTTTTAAAAAATCCATCCTGTCTCTCTCTCAAATACAAAACTCCTTCTTTATCAAATTTATGAGAGGGTTGGTTGGCTAATGTCATCAACTCCTGCTTGTTGAACCTCATTTGTGAGATGTTTTACAAGGTATAGCATTGAAAAATCATGATCTCTTCAACTTGAGATGAATCTAATGAGATTGAATTAGCAAAAAAAAATTGTTTTTTTTTTTTTTGTCGAATCATAGCACTCGACGTGCTTAAAAAAATTTACTCCCCGACTCACAAAAACTTTTACATTTTATTTTAACTTATGACAAAAAAAACAAATAAATGTAAAATATAATAAACTATACGTGAGACATCACATTCTTAACTAAACACTCCTAACCCATTGAATAAATCAACAACCTCGTCTTTGCACTACAGAACATCAACTGAAATTAAACTTGCGACAAATTTCTCTCTCCACCTTTTACTTAAAAAAGAGAAAATTTTTACATTTCCCCGCCAATTTTCAATACATTTCCGCCATTACTAATACCCTAAGGTTATTAAAAAAAAAATTTTTTTTAACCAAAAATATTTATTTAAAAAATCCAATTATATATTAAAATATAATAAAAATTTTAATACAATAACAATCAATTTTACAACCGGCTTTTTTTTTTTTTATTCCAACAATTTTAAAAATTTTACAAAAGTACAAAAATACAAAATTTTAAAAAAAAATTTTTACGTAATAACAAATATATATATATATATATATTTAATAAATTGCCTAAATATTTAATTTTATAAATTTTCTCACGAAAATATCCAATAACAAGGGAGAGAAAATGCATCGGGACTAAAAATTGATAATATTGCACTATAACTGGATGCTGTACCTCCTATCACACCAATGATAATCAATTCCCATAAATACAAACGAATATGTAAAGGAATGGATCTGAAAAAATTAAATAATAATAATAATAACAATGAAATAGAAATGTTAATGTAATAAGAAAAATATGAAATTACGTTTATACCTTTCAGGCCATTCTAATTTATGTTGCCTGCATAGCAACATGTAAAATAAAGCCGGAAAAACAAACGTTAAAAGAGTTATGGTGGAACCACCAACCAATGCTAATATTTTTCTAAACCTTGGAATAGTTTCTCCGACAAAAACCATTGTTAGCATTATTCCAGATCTTATTAAACATCGTTTAATACCGAAATCTAAAGCAAGGGATTAAAATTTTTTGTTAATATTAATTGTCCAAAAAAAAAAAAAAAAAATAACTATTGAAAAATTAAACGAACCCATAGGAATTTTAAAATGTTCTTCAAGCTCTTGACAAACTGGATTAATAACAATTAAAAATGCCAAAACTAAGTGAATTGCCATGAGTATATTAGCCATTTTGACTAAAGATGTGTGACCAAGTGACAGAATTATATTTGGAGTAACCATTTCTCCATAAACAATATAACCCCCAAACGTCACGGGAACGTAAAGACCTAAAATTACTGAAATAACAAAAAACATATTATGTATGCTTTTTGACAATCAAATATAATTATTTCGAATGAAGTCAAAATAAATTTGAAATAATAATTTCTTACCACTAAACGCAATAAAAACACTTTTTGAAAATTTTTCTTTATTAATCATATCATTTTGAATGGTGGGAAAAGTTGAAGCTCCACCAAAAGCAAATAATATAGTTCCAAACGACACAAAAAAATCATAAAAACCATGAACTTTTCTTTTAACTGGTTTCATATTGTGTAAACCATCTAAAACTATTTGAGTAAAAATTAATACGCAAGCTATTGCTGTCGTCAATAAGGCACCAATTCCAACGACCCTTAAAACAAAAAAAAAAATTTTAATTTAAAGTTTTCAAACTAATTTTGAAATATTAAATGATATTAATTTATTTTCTCTTATGTAAAATTTTTAAAAACCTTCCACTATCGATTATTTTGATCATTATTATTTTCATTTCGATTGATACAATTAAAAAAAAAGAATTTTTCTTACCGAAAATCTTTTGGTGATCCAAACCACATGGCAGGCATTAGTATTATTGATATTATGAGAAACCAAATACAAAGACCAAAATTTGGAAAATAATCATCGAGTAAATCTTTCACAATTTGTGCTGCCAATAATAAATAAACAGTACCAGCACCAAACAATGTGAATTGAATACAAAATGATACTAATTTTCTAAATAAAAATATTAAAAATTTTAATAATTTTTTGTGAAGTTATTAAGAGAATTAATAAAAATTATAATTAAAAGAAATATGATAGAATACCTTGCCCAAGGTCCCACAGCTCTAAATGCTATAGTCGCATATGGATTTCGTACAGGTTGTCTGTAATCCAAATACCTTTCTTCCAATATTTCCCAACATGCTCCTAACCTAGAACCTCCATACCCAGCACTTATACAAAGTACAATCATAACAATTAAACCGATCCAACCTAAAAAAAAATTAGAATATACAAAAAATATAAATTAATTTCCATTTGAAATGATTAGTTCAATAAAAGAATTGAAATTTAGTAATATAAAAAGTTACCTGCATCAACAACAGCTCTGGGTAATGCTAAAACTCCACTTCCAGCCATTTCGCCAGCGATAAAAACTGCTGCCGAAGTGACACTGAGACCCTTAACATGGTTACTAGCCAAGGGTGCAGATTCAGAATCGCTGGTACTCGGAACCTGAAAGTAAAAAAAAAAAAAGAATTTATAATACTCTTTTCATGTAATTTAAATTTTGAAAAAATTATGCAAGATGATTTTTCAAAACAAGATAATAATATTAAAAAATACTTCATAATTTTATGTAATTCACCTTTGAAAAAAAAAAAAAACAATTTAAATAAATATTATTTATTTATCTTTATTTAATTGTTAGTTAAGAACTCACCGACTCTTAAGTATCATCTCATTTAAAAAAAAACGAACATTAGCTTGATAAGAAAAAAAAAAACAATATCTTAAACTGCATAAAACGACAAAAAAAAAAGGAAAAATTTTATGCTTTTATTTTATCATAATTTTTAATTGGTTTTTTTTTTTTATTTCAAACATCAAATTGAAAACTTCAAATGGAAAAAAAATAATAATAATAAAAATATTCTCTAGATCATTTCAAATATCTTTTTAACAATTGACATTCAATTTTTTTTTTTTTTTTTTGGTTGTTAAAAAATTTGATAAAACCTTGACCTGGGGATCAGTGAAAGGAATTAAAATAATTAATATTGTTTTATGCATTTGTCAAATTAATGTTTTTTTTTTTCAAATTAAATTTATGCATTGATTTTATTAGCTTTATGTTTTTAAATCATAAAAAAAACGGTTAATGTCAATGCAATTTTGAATTATCATATTTAAAAAAAAAAAAAATCCCATTAAAAAATAATAATAATGATAATTAATTAATTTGTGACAGTTATTGTAAATAATAAAATAAATAATGTGTAATTTAATCATGTATGAAATATAATAATCTGTCAAATAAATATTAATAAATTAATCGCAACATTTGAATAATTGATTTGAATGAATAATTTGTTTTAAAAATTAACTCACAACATATTCCCTTTGTTGGGTGATTCTTGGATCCCCAGCGACGCATGTCCAAATTGGATCCCTAGGATTTCTTGATCGTCTTGATCCTCCTGAATAATTTTCATCTTTCATTTCAAAAAATGATCATATTTTATTCGTATAAAAACCAAAAAAAAAAACAAAAAAAAACAAAATCACAAATGCTTATTTTTCTTACGGTTGTTAATCCGATAACACTTGGCAGTTGAAGCAAATTGTTTTAAACGTCGCTCACTGGCGTATTTGTTAAATTTCCGGTTTTTCAATTACTTATCGCGTATAATGTTACAAAAAAAAAAACGGCGGTTAATAATTATTTCAATTTTTTCTTCTTTTTTTTTTGTAAATATTTTTTCACTCAAGAGTATTTTAGGTTATACTTTTTGTTTAAATTAATAATAATAAATAATCGTGAAAATAATAATAATAAAGCTTTATTTAAAAAAATTTTCTTATTTTTTTTTTTTATTACAAAATTTCACATGCAAAATTATTACTGACGAATCAATATTTATAAATTTAATTATATAAATTATAAAAAATATGTGTGTGAATAATTAGAAAATGCTTTTTTAATATAAATAAATACAATTTTTTTAAATATTCAGTCATTTACTCATAATACATATTTTTCTTTTTTCGTAATGTTAATATTAATAATAATGTTTACAGAAATGTGTAAATTTTCATTTTTCTTTTTTTTTTTTTTTTTTTATTAAAACAAAAAACCATTTCAAAAACATTTAATGTTAATCACAACAAATTCGATGTAATTTTTTTTTTATTATTATTCTGCAGTCACTGCGACAACAGTAAAGTTAACATTTTCAGGATTTCGTTTCATGTAATTACGACAAGCTAAAGCAGCATCTTGGAGAAAAGTATCAGGTGACGATGGGCCAAGATTTATTGGAAATGCTTTCCTCCCATCTAATTCATATAAATTTCCTTCTTTTTGAACGAAAGCCACAAAATGATATAAAACAGGTATCCTATTATCGGGGGGCTGAAATTTTCAAAATACATTTTTTAATATGATGATATAAAATTATAGGACAAATGATGAAAAAAAAAAAATCTTACAGCTGTTTGCCCTTCGTTAGCTACTTCAGAATGAGTATCTATAATAGCATTACATTTTTGCAATTCTTCTCCTCTCTGATCAGGAGATAATGATCTTGTATCATCTAAAAATTGTTTGAGAAATCCATCTCCTAAATCTAAACTGCAATTTTACAAAAACAATTAAAATAAATAAATAAATGGGTAAAAATTTTAATATAAAATAATCGAGGAGACGTCCATCTTACTTTTCAATATTAGCAATGCTATGAATGAGAGCAATCGTACCACAAGCATTATGTACAAACTGCTTCATGAAATATAACTTGTTAGATACAACTTGTCCTTTTTTTTTTAATTCTTGTTCCTGTTTATTTTTATATTCTTCATACTACAATTACAATTTATATTATTATTATTATTATTGTGAGGAAAAAAAATGTCAAAAAATTAACAACAGTTAAATGTAAATCATTCCATTTCGATATTTTATAAATGGATAATAATTACTTTATCATCACAAGGAAACAATAAAAGAAGTCCTAATACTGGCTGTGGTATTATTGCCAATAATTCTGGATCGAGACCAAATACGTCGACGACTTTAATTTTTTGAGGCACTCCAAGTCTGTAAAGAAACGTGTTCATAACCTGGAATGTAAAAAAAGAAAAAAAACCCCAATCCAATTATTATTAAAATCGGAATTTAAAAAATTTTTTTTTCTAATTATATTCCAAAAAAAAAAAATTGATAAATAACATTTAAAAAAAAAAAATCCATAAAATTATAATCCTTCATTTGAAAAATTAAAAAAAATATATATATATTGTAACATTTACTTACATCTGGATTAGCTTCTAAAGGAACCCAAGCCATTTTATTTATTTTTTAATTAAATTAAATATTAATTTTTATTTTTTATTTGCAGGAAATTGCACAATATACCACCGGTTTTTTTTTTTTTTTTACCCGTAAATCGACAATTCACTTTTTGTTACGACACTGGAGAAAAATAATTTTTATCTTTTGGCGACATTTTTACCTTTCAAAACAAAATACCGACTTTTTCAGATAAAAACTCTATTAAAAAATGATTACGCGTTGATTAAATTATTATAATATTCTTCTAATAAATAATATTTTTAAAACGAAATAAAAAAAAAAAATGACTTCGTACCATTTATTATTACCCGTTACTTTGTTTTTTTTTCTCGGTTACGTGTCCGTTAAAATATTAAACGTTATTTACGAATATCAAAAATATCCTTACATTGATGAAATTTTTCATATACCTCAAGCTCAAACTTATTGCAGTAATAATTGGACAGAGGTGTAGTATTCATCATTTTTTTTAAAACAATTATTAATAAATTAAAAACGTCGACTTTTTAACATTTTTAGTGGAATCCTAAAATCACGACATTGCCTGGATTATACATCGTCTCGTATGTCATATTAAACTTATTTAAAACTTTATTTCAATATGACAATTATTGTTCTGTGTATGGTTTAAGAGCAACAAATATTATAGGAACTCTATTAAATTTTATTTTAACAATATCTGTGATAAAACGTCTCGAAGAAAAATATGCAAGTATTTCAACTTTTTTCCTTCCTTCCTTTCTTATGTAAAATAAAACTTATTTTTTTTTCTTTTTTTTTTCCAGAAAGTTACAAGTCGAAATCATTTAATAGTTTTATCAGGTTTTAATATTGCTACATTTCCACCATTGTATTTTTTTACATTTTTATATTATACAGATGTATGGAGTACAAGTTTTGTTTTATTAACTTATTACTTATATTTATCGAAAAAAAATAATAAAAATAGTATTTCCAAGTTTTTAGGTATTTTTTGTGTAATCATATTTAAATCATGCTTAATTACGATTTTCTCACTTACGATGTCAAATTATTATCATTACAGTTGCTTTATCAGGTGCAGGATCAGTTATAATGAGGCAAACAAATATTATTTGGGTGGGATTATTAATATTAGATAAAAGTTGGCAAGTGTTTAGTAAAAATTATAAATTTAACTCGAAACAAGATTTCAATATTACAAAGGTAAATTTTATGTTAACCTGATAATTTTATTTACTCGTGAAAAAAACTTAATTAAATGATGATATTTTTCAGAAAATAATTCAAAATTTTTTTTTTAATTTAAAAATGAAAGACAAAAATCTATGGGATGTTATTAAAATTTTTATTAATGATGTTTTAATAGAAACATATCATTTAATATTTCTATGCTGTATTTTTATCATGTTCGTCATTTGGAATGGTAGCATTGTTGTCGGAGATAAATTGGCTCATTCTGTTAAATTTCATCCGATGCAAAATTTATACTTTTTAAATTTCACAATTTTTTTTTCTTGGCCGTTCGCATTAATCGAGGTAATGATTACATTAATTAATTAATTTTTTTTTTTTATGAAATCCTATCGAAATATAAAATTTTTAATACATTTTTTTATTTTAGTTGCTTTCTATGAGAACAAAAATAATAAAAATAAAACCGAGGAATGTAATAATAATAATAATAATACTATCAACTATTGCAATTGGCATTTTAAGCGAATGGAATAAAATGGAACATCCGTATTTACTAGCCGATAACAGACACATTGCTTTTTACATATGGAAAAAAATTTTTGGACATGGTTTATATAGAAGAATTATAATTCCGACATACCTCCTATCAGGTTTTCTATATTATAAATTATTAATAAAAAAATGTCATTTTATGTTTACGGTTAGTACTATCATTATTATTATTATTACTATTATTATTTATTAATTATACTTGACTGATAATAATTATTTTTATTTATTTATTTATTATAGATTGCATTAACTCTTTGCACCGCCCTGAATTTAACTCCGCAATTTCTATTCGAAATCCGTTATTTTATAATTCCCTACGTAATATGGCGTCTGCAGTTAAAACAATCACCGATACAAGTTTACGCGGAAACTATTTTTTACTCGATTGTAAATTTTATAACATTTTATTTATTTATAAATAAACCTTTTGTATGGATTTCGGAACCTGATATTAAACAAAGGTTCATTTGGTAAAATGAATAATAAAATTATTCTTACCTCTTTCCCGCTTATAAAAATTACATCAAATTACTTTCGATCGCGTTGACGTTGTCTACAATATATTTCATATCTTCTGGGAAAAATTTTATTAAAAATTTTGCTTTCGTTATGTTTAGTGATAAAATAACGCAAGATGAATTTGCAACGAATGTTTGATGGTGTGGTAAACTTTCTTTCACGCACTGACTCTGAAAATAATGATAATAATAATTAATTAAATGATAATAATAAGACAAAAAAATGAGGGGGGGGGGAGGAGAATAATTAATTAATTACCAGGCCGAAAAATGAATATTCTCGATAAATTGTTTTATCACTGCAATTTTTACATACGACTTGACCGCTGTGTACAAAATATGCAGTTTTATCAACCTGAAAAATTAATAAAAATTTATTTTAATTAATTAATTAATTAATTATAAAATATACAAGAGGTTCAATACTTGCCTGTCCTTCAAAAACGATGACGTCACCAAAATAAAAAACGGTTCTTATAAGTAAATAAATGAGTTGTTTTTGAAAATTTTGTGAACAATTTTTAAACAATGGATTCTTAAACAAAAAAAAAAAAAAAAATTATTAATAATAATAGTTTCTCTCTCTCTCTCTCTCTCTCTCTAATCATACTTTTTTTATGTGTCCTCCATAAGTAGAAAGTTTAATTTCATTTACGAGATATGTCGGTGCAAATTTTAATATATCAGGTACTTGTTTTCCTTTTTCGTTACGCCATAAATTAACCACATATTTAAGTATTAATTTTTGATTTTCGTATGGGATTTCACTGATTATGAGATAATTCTAAAAAAAAAAAAAAAAAAAAGATTATTATTCGATAATAAGGGGGGAGGGGAGGGGGGGAAACGTTTAATCCACCCAACCTTGAGTTCTTCAACTTCGTATTCGAATTTTGTTTTTGAAAAAAGATACTTGTTGGTACTCGATACCATTTCACCGATGAATATGGCCGTATAAAAGAAAAAAACAAAACAAAAAAAAATAACGCACATTATTTCTGTGACCGTTGTCGCTGACAAGTCTCCCAATCCTGTTGTTGTCATTATGGCAATTATAAAATAAAAACAATTGACGTATTCTGTATTATCCGGAGCCGCTATTTTTAAATAAAAAGAAAAAATTTTTTTATTTAAATCGATATTATTTCATTTCATCATCGTTTTCATATTAAATATTTTTTTTTTTACTTCGTTTTATACGGTTCCATAATTTCGAATTGGGACAATATGCATTTGGACATGAGACGAAATACCAAAGGCAAGAACATTGATGAACAAGAGTTGTTGTCCAAACGGTATTTGCCATTATTTTAAGCAAAATCATGTTTACGCTTAACGTATCGAATCTCAAATTGAAAAAATACCAAACGTTATACTGGAAAAAAAAATAAAAATTAAAATATCATCATCATTACCCCGACCATATTAAATTTTTTATACTCACCAATCTTAATAATTTTGTCATTCTTAACCACGTTGCCAAATAATTACGTTTATCTTCTTTGTCCATTATGAGTGAAAAAATTTCAAATGGAAACGTGCTTAATATATCAAGATAAAAACTTGCCGTTTTCATGTACCTTAAAATAAATATATATATATATATTTTTTCATCGAATAATTCCAAAAAAAATTTTTTTTTTAGATCGTATAATAAAGTACGAAAAAAAAAAAAAAAAAAAAAAAAAATTACCTTTTACTTATGAGTCTCAAATCCGATACGAATTCACCGAAATCATTCAAATACCCTTTAAAAAATTCTATAACGATCTATAAAAAATTTAATTATTTATTATTGTTACACTAAATTATATGTAAATTATTATTATTATTATTATTATTATTAATAATAATTAGTTTGTATTCTCTTACTTTTACAACGAATAAAAATTCAATGAATAAATCAATAATATATGCGATTTTGCTGTTGTATTGAAATGCTAAATTAAACGTTACTATGTTTGCCGTATACAGTGATAACACGACGTAAAAAACTAATATAAATTTTGAATAGTTATAAGTTAGATAAACTAATTGATAGTAATATTTGCTCGTACTCAAACTGAAAATTATACGTAAAAAAATTTTCATTAATAATAATAATTTTTCCGAAATACGTTCAAATTCGTTAGTGACACACACACACACACACCTTTGTGTACCTTCCTGCCATTCGGTTGAAATCGTATTAGACATATATAATGCATCTTGAAATTCAAATTCAATATCTTGATCGTTTATTTGATCGTCGTGACTTTTTTTATAATTTTTAAGTATGCTGTATAACATTAGGGAATCGATTCCTAAAATTGTTACGTTTTTCGTGGCAACAGCCGATAGGGAAACCGTATCCGTTGGAAGGTTTTTAAATATTCCAAATATTCTGTAAATAAAAAAAATTTGATTTTTTTTAAATCGTAAATTTAAAAAACAATTATTTGTTTATTTTTTTTTCGTACTTAGATCTTCCCAATTCGACCGTTTCATTTTCCGTTTTTCCAACCAATGTGACTTCACCCTGATGCACAATGTAAAATTGTGACAAAACGTCACCTGGTTTGTAAATGGCCGCACCCGATTGAAAATGTATCTCGTCTAATTTGCTGCATAGTAAACGATGAAAAGCTGATCCCAAATTTGAAAATGCTGGAACCTTAATTGTAATAATAAATAAATAAGTGGATAAAAATTATTTAATAAATACAATTTAAAAATTAAAAATTTACCTCTTTAACAGTTCTTCGTACAATGAAACATGACGTCATTTTAATAGAGATACGTAAAATGATAAAAACGTTTGAGCTAATATATATTATATATTATAAACAAAAAGTTATTTTAAATAAATGTTTAAAAATTAATTATAAATTTTTTTTTATACCTTTAAACCCCTATTTTTTTTCCATATGTATTCAAAATGATTTATTATGTGTTTTCTAAGCATGGGTTCAACGTTTTCAACTTTTAAAAAACTTATTAAATGACTCATACCTTGTTGAAACATCGTTAAATTCATATTTATCCTCGTTAAATAAGAGGCGATGATTACAGTGACGTAATTAAAATATAGGTACGCTAAAAAAAAAAAAAATTATGGAAAATTTGAAAAAATTTGAAAAGAAAAAAAAAAAAAAATAGAAAAAAAACGTTTATAATACTTACATACGAGAATAACGATATTTACGTATATCATGAGTCCTTGTGTCGAACCGACGATATCTCCAAAACCTACACCGAATGCTGTCGTGCAAGTCCAATAAAAATTGACTATGAAAACATAAGATGGAAGAGTTGGAAATTCGACTGAAATTAATATAAAAATGTTACGTTACATTTTTTTTTATTCCCAGACTACCTGTTATTTTTAAATATTTCATATTAATTACATTGTGTGAGAACGTTCGTAAAATGTTGTTCTACGGATTCCGCAAATATAATACGGTAGTTTCCATTCCTGTGTACTTTGTAATTAACGCACCACAACATTAAAATACTCGTTGCTAAATTGACAAATGTTGTTGTTAAAATTGTTGCCGTTGCGATAACCCTAAATATTTATAAAAAAAAAAGGAGGTTTGTGTAAAAAAAAATACACGTAATAAAAAAAAAGAGAAAAGAAAGAAAAGGTACCAATAAAGATGAGGAGGTGAAAGGAAATCCACTCCAGCAGTACTTAAAGTAACTGGAATTCTATAAACTTGACCCACTCGTAATATACGCAATAAATTATTTGCATTCGATGACACTCTGAAATAAAATATAAATTAATTTTAATTAAATATTTATTTTTTTCGGTTAAAAAAAAAAAAAAGCGTATGACGTACATGGCTTCATCGTTAACATCGTATATGGGACGATATAAAATTCTATCGAATGGAAAAGAAAAAATAAAATCCAAAACGAAATTCCCTTTTAAATAATGACCCAAAGTCCACAATGGATGAGTCACTAAAATATTTTGTTTGTTGTAATAACAAACGTGACATCGAAAATACCTGAATAAAAAAAAAAAAAAATCAAATCAATTCATTTTAAAAATAAATTAAATTTTTAAATTACACGTACATATCAACCCAAGCCGTTATGTCGAGTATTATTGATAGATAATATAAAAATCCAAATTCTAATTCGAAATAAGGTAGACAGGGAAAAATCAATGATGAAAGAAAAGCAAATATGCAACGTGAAAATTCCCAACGTTTGAGAAAATTACCATATGGTAATACGGTAACTCTAAACAGTAGATACCTAAAAAAAAAAAAAGGAAAGAAAATTATGTATTTTTCCGAATAAATCCCTGAAAAATTAAATCTTTTCTTCGAAGGTTACCTCAGCCATTGACACAATCCTAGTTTTAAATACGGATCTCTTAATTCTTGATTTCCACCTTGTTTTCTATAATAACGAAATCTGTAAAATGATTCTTGTACGGCTTTTCTCACGGTTAAATGTAATAAAACGGGTTGATTTTTTTTTGCATCTTTGAGAATCTGGATAAATGAGAATATTGTAATAGAAATCGAGGAATTCAACTTAAATATTTTACTTACGGGACTTTTAGCAAAAATTTCAATTGATTTTTTAAACTCGGCCGCTATGATGGGATTTAAAGAAAAAGCTCGTATTAAATTTTTCGATTGAAGTTTTATAATAACGCAATGAGTCAATGTTCGAACGTGACAAAACGAAGTCATATCTAATAAATAAATAAATAAATATTAATTTACGATTAATAAATGATTCAAACAAAAAAAAAAAAAAAGGTTCATTTCAATCAATAATCAATCATACCTAACATAAATTCAACAAGTCCTATATCTTGTCCAGCGTGAATTATTTTAGTTATCGACGTATCTTTTCCATAGGTAACCTTTAAAAAAAAAATGGCGGTTATAAAGTACAGGTTACAAAAAAGGGGGTAAAAAAAATTTACGTAATTTAAATTGTATAACTTCGCAATATCCTTGTTCGAGAATGATGAGACTGTCACATATTTCTCCAGCATAAATGACAACTTCGTGTGGTGGAAATATTCTTCTTATTGAACTGTTTAATAAATTTCCCAATATTTCCGATCCTAATTTTTTAAATATTATTAATTTTTTAACACCGTCCGTTCTTGTAAATTGATTTATAGTGTAAAGTAAATGTTTTGGCATGTCGTAAAATAAACGATTTTCCGATGTGAATTCGTATCCCTGTGTGGGTGTGTGCGCGTGAGTAAATAACTTCATAAAAATTTAATAATAATAATAATAATAACAGGGTTAATAAATTTAAAAATCTTACGCTATTTCTTTCCCATTGAAGATTTAAAAAATGTCTCACGCGAGTTCTTTCGCTTTTTAACATTTTTTGACTTCTCAAAAATGAATTAACTCTTTCAGCCAATTCAATAAATTCTTGCCTGAATGAATTACATTTATTTATTCTATTGTAATAATAATAATAATAATAATAATAATAAATAATTTTTTTTTGTTGCAAACCTCGGTTCTCTACTAAGCGATAGATTTGCAGAATAATCGGCTATAAGATAAATTAAAAGCAATACGCCGAAAATAATAAATCCAATGACGTAAATTATATCCGTTATATTATTAGGTACGATGTCTCCGAATCCTGTGCCACTTATTACCTAAAAATTATTTTTAAAAAAAAAGTTTTAGAGTGATGTTAAAAAAAAAAAAAAAAATTTAAATTAATTTAACAAAAAAATTTACAATTATAGCAAAATAAAATGAAACCCATATTGGTTCTGATCTGTTTGGTGAACTCGTGGTAACGTACCAAGAATCTTGCAAACATGGACTAAAAATTATTAAATTTTATTTAATAAAATAATTTTTTTTTTTAAAAAAAAAAAAAAAAAAAAAAGAAATTAAATAAAAATAAAAAAAAGAAAATTTTTTACTCGACGTAGCAAGCCTCCATATAAAATACAATTCCAATTATATAAGCTCCGAATAAAAAGTATAAAACGTATTTAATAAGACGAAGAAGGAATATCGTTGTTTTTCCATAGCTCCATTCTGCAGTTTTAAATACCAGATGAACCTACAAAAAATAACCATCATTTCAAATCACGTGATTTAGAATTAAGGGGGTGGAATATTGTAATTACTTTGTAAAACATGACACATTTTAAACACAAAATAACAGATTTTAATCTATTCGTGTGCCAAATAAAATAATGTGCAGGTATGATAGCGATTATTTCGCAGACGGTATTTAACGTTGTCAATCGAGCAGGTACGATATCTCGCAAGCTTGAAAACAATACTACAAATAAATAAGAAATTTTTTTTTTAATTATAATAAAAGTTATTAGGTAAACATAAAATAATTTATAAGACGATGGAAAATTTACCATTTTCACGTATAACCGACGTCGAAAGACTTAAATATAAATTTAAAAGAAATACCAAATCCACGATTATAAATAAAGGTTCTAAATCTTTTTTATATTCTCTCGCAAATGCTGCCTGATACGGATAGTAAAAACATATAAACTAAAAATAAAAGAAAAAAAAATTGTCAGCCACGTTAAAATTAATGAATATTTGATATTTATTATGATGCGTACGATTATGATAATGGTTATCAACACGTTCCATGCTTTTATGAAAATCGTATCCGGCATAAATATATAAGGGCATCGAGTTACAATGCATATATCGTCTCTTGCAAGTTTCGATGTCTCAATGGGAACTTTGTAAAAGGAATAAGTCGTGAGTAAATTTCCCGGAGCTTTTCTTTTATGTTTACTAAAAAAATAAATAAATCATGTAAATAAAACAATCATTCGAAAAGTATAAATTTAAAACAAAATTATCAACTCACTCTGATTTATCGGCCATTGCATTCAACAGCATGTTCTTGAAAAAAAAAAAAAAAAAAAAAACTCGATAATTTTATCGACATGTTTAAAAATATTTAAAACGTTTCATAATATTTACTTCTACCTTATGAACATTTTGTATGATTTTTTTTGCATGCGCATAATCTTTTAAAACTCTGAAAAGTCTTTTTCTAGATAAACTGTGAATTTCGCAAAAAGTCGCCGCATGAACTTCACTTTTTGCCGGTAGGGAAAGTAATAATGATATTTGTCCAAATATTGTACCTGCACCAAAAGTCATAACTTCCGTTGCATCGTCCTGATAAGACATTATCTAAAATAAATACATTAATTAATCATCTGCGTAAAAATTTTTTTTTTTAAACAAAACAATATGGGTTGGAGGGGGAGGGGGGAGAGGAGAGGAAAGGGGAGAACAAAAAAATTAATTTTTATACGTGAATGGTTCCTTTTCTGACGTAAAACATTTTCGAATTAAATTTTCTCCTTTTCAATATGGCATCACCGGCCATAAATAATTCGACTCTCATTATTCTTGCAATGGCTCGCTTGCTAAATTCGTCACAAGATCTAAATAATAAAGACTATAATACAAAAAAAAAAAAAAAAAAAAATCCATCATTATAAATAATAATAATAATAATAAATACTAAAAAAAAAAAAAAAAATCATTTTTTCTAATAATAATAATAATAATAAATACTTCACTGTATTTAAAGCTGCTACAAATAAATCATTATAAACTTGTATTGAAAATGAATCTGGTAATGTTAAAAGCAAACGATTTAATATTCCAATTCCTTTTCTATAAGCAACTAGTGAATGATAAAATTTTATTATTTTTTTACAAATTGATTCAGGTACTTTTTTTTGTTCCTGTACGTAATGAAAACCGAAAAAAAAAAAAAAAAAAATACAACACTAATTACAATTAATTTCGTACTTGTAATGTAATGAAATTAAATTTAAATTTAAATTTCTTGCCATTTCGAAAGACATGAGACTTAAACGAAATTTAAGGTACGTCAACCTTCTAGCTTTTTCTGTTAAAACGGATGTTAATGTAGCAATTAAATATCCTTTGAGTAAAATAAATCCCACGAGCATGACTAAACTTTCTAATAATTTTTCACCATCCGAAGTTGGTATAATATCACCGAATCTATTTATGATTAAAATAATATTTTTTTCTTTTTTTCAATAAAAAATTAAATAACGAATAGAATAAAATATTAATAAAAAAAAAAAAAAAAAAATTACCCGATGTTTGTCAATCCTGTGAAAACAAAATAAAATAAAAATATGTAGTAGTGAAAGGGTTTTTCATCTTTCAAATCATTCGTCGAATTATCTCTTATCGAAAAATTTATATCTATTTTATCTAACTAAATAATAATGAGATTTAAATAAACGGTAATAATAATATTTGATATTAAAATAAAATTAATATAAATAAATAAAAAAAATACTACGTAGCCCCATATGCAAGCAAGCGTGTGACTCAATATCATCCAAAACATTCCAGCTCTTAAAAATAAACCAAGGGATTTGTTCGTTGACGGTGATATTTTTTTAGCTTCGGAACCTAAAAAATTTAAAAAAAAACAATATTTTTGTGTTAATATCAACAAGTGTAAAAAGCCAAAAAAAAAAAAAAAAAATGACAAATGAAAATTTTTTAAAAGTAACCGTAATGAGCGAGAACTCTGTAAACTCTCAATGCCGATGGGAATTCCCATAAAAAAATATATGTCGAATCCACATAAACATTTTTTACTAATGAAAATGGTAATAATGATATTATATCGAAAACCAACATCCATATCGGCCGGGGAAGAAACATATTATTCCTCCAAACCAATCTAGACAAATAAGGTGCATTTTTTTTCAATCTTGACGTTGATTTCGGCCATTTTTTTCTAAGTAATGAAAAAAAAAAAGCAAACAATTATTACAATTAATAAACTTTTAAACAGTCAGTCAGTTAGTTAGTTAATCAGTTAATTAGTTATACCTGTAAATTATTTGTGAAATAACATCTAAAAAATAAAATGCATCTAAAACAACTGTTATATAATTAAATGTTTCTAATGATCGCGATCTAGGTCTAAAACCAATATCGTAAAGCGTCATTATGAATCTTATGTAGACTCCAAGAAGCTGTAAAAAATGCCAAAAAGTATTATGTACGATAAATAATAAAAATCTATTAAATCTTTTATTATTTTCAACTTTTTCACTATCGTATATTTTCGGTATGTATTTTGGCTTATTCCCCGGTGGTAACGAATAAACTTCTAAAAAATCCATTATTTTTTATATTTATCCTAAAAAAATATGTCAAGTTATAAAAAAAATTATAAAATAAAAATAATAAAGTTCGACAAAACTTTTTTTTTTTTTTTTTTTTTTCTCTTCTTAAAGTTGGCAACAAATTTAAAAAATGTGTTTGTATCTCTCTATGAACTCGCATATAATTTTGCGTTAATTAAGAAAGAAGAAGGGAATAAAAGAAGTATTTTAAAAACGATTTTTATTATTATTTTCAAACGTTTTTTTTTATATTTTTCTACTAATTATATACAAAATAATAGTGAAGATGCAACATATTAATAGAAATGGTGATAATTAAATAATAATATTTATGAACAATTCGACTGTGAAATTTTCTCAGGTAAATAAATTACGACATGAAAAACTTTTTAAAAAAAAAAAAGGAAAATTAGTTAGTAAGTTATTATCTGACAACAAAATTCAAATAACTAATAACTAATTCTTGTTCGGTCGAAATTGAAAAATTCGATTAAAAAGTCTCTTATCTGTAAATAATCCATATCAGACAAAGCATTATCAATAATTTTACATGTTTGCCCTTGGACAACGTGATTCAAGTTAAATATAAAAATACAAAATTTAATTCAAAATAAATTATTTAATCGACAAACGATACGAATTGTTTGACTAATAAGTTTTCTGTTTTCATAACTTTTAGTTAAGCTAATGTTGAAAAAAATATAAAAAAAAAAAAAAAATATGTTGGAAAAAATCAACAAGTTATTATTAATAATATCGATTTGGTTCGTCGTTTTAAATTCATCATCATCATTATTATTTGTTAATTCGAAAGAATGTACGAATATATCCGATTTGGAAAAATTTGATTGTTATCCGGAAAATGGAGCCGATGAAAAAAGTTGTACGAAAAGAGGATGCTGTTGGCAACCGAGACACGAATCCCATCGTCCATCTCATTTCAATTTTCCACCATTAGACGTTCCATGGTGTTATTATCCGAAAAATTATGGAGGTTACGAATATATAAATTTAACGAGAACTGAACAAGGAGATTTAGCTTTCATGAACCGAACGTTTTCATCGCCTTATCCTAACGATGTTAAAAATTTAAGAATTGATGTCGAATATCAAACTGATAATAGACTGAGAATTAAGGTTTGTTATTTTGAAATTTAAAATTTTATTTATTAAATAATTAAATTAACGCAACAAACTATTTTTATACCATTAGATATCGGATGCTGATCGCGAAAGATATGAATCACCTTATCCGAAAATAGTAAAGAAAAATCTCACCGAAACAACAAATATTTCAACTCCTAATTACAGAGTCGACATCGATTTAAAACAAACGGGATTCAAAGTTTCCAGAAGGGATGGAAATGTTTTGTAAGACTCTCATTATATAAGAAAGACTTTGTGTAATTTCATTTTATAAAAATTTAACTTTTCAATTGTTTGTTCTTTAAAGATTTAACACTCAAAATGTCGGTGCCCTGATATTTTCCGATCAATTTTTACAAATAAGTTCAAAATTTAATGGAAAAATTTACGGTCTTGGAGAACACAGATCGAAATTTTCTCTGGATACCAACTGGACAAGATTTACAATATTTGCTCATGATGCTGCTCCCGCAGAAGAAGTAAATTCCCCCTTTTTTTTTTTTTTTTTAAATAAATGTTTACTCACTCACCCGAAAACTTTATGATAATTATCCATTCTTCTAGATAAATTTGTACGGAAGTCATCCTTTTTATCTGATTATGGAGCCCGACGGTAAAAGCCATGGAGTATATTTACACAATAGCAATGCCATGGGTCAGTTTTTTTTTTTTTCACTTGGAGTTTATAATCACCTAATACAGGAGGAGAACAAAGGCTTTTATTGTAACGTATTTATTTATTACAGATGTACTTCTTCAACCTCTTCCAGCAATAACTTACCGAACGATAGGAGGAGTATTAGATTTTTATTTTTTCATGGGTCCCACACCTGCTGATGTTATAAGTCAATATACAGAATTAATTGGAAGACCATTCTTGCCACCCTACTGGAGTTTAGGTTTTCAACTTTGCAAGTTAGTTAAATCTAAAAAAAAAAAAAACGAGTAACAATTGCAAAATAAATTTTTTAAATAAAATTAATTTTTATCTTTAAAATTTAAATTGATTAACCTTATCAGATATGGATATGGAAGTTCTGCAAAAACCAGAGAAGTATGGCAAAGAACTATGGATGCGAAAATTCCATTTGTGAGTTGATCGCACGTTTTAGATTTTTAAACGTTTTTCTTTAAAAAAAAATAATATTAAATTTTTTTTTGTTAGGATGTTCAATATAACGACATTGATTACATGCATAATCAAAATGATTTTACCATTGATCCAGAAAAATTTCACGATTTGCCACAACTTGTCGATGATATTCACAAAGCTGGAATGCATTACGTACTAATTTTAGATCCCGGAGTGAGTGCATCTGAACCTCATGGAAGTTATTCCCCGTACGACGATGGAATAGCAGATGATATATTTATTAAAAATCAAGATGGAAGCGTTTTCGTAGGAAAAGTTTGGAATCCTAAAAGCACAGTTTTTCCAGATTTTACAAATCCAAAGGTTGAAAAATATTGGGCTAAACACATTCAGGAACTTCATAAAAAAATTCCGTTTGATGGTTTATGGATCGTAAGTGTTTGTTATGACCGTACAAATTTTCAGTAGAAACTACTTAAATTAAAAAACTAAGAACCATAAAACTTTATGGCTGTGAACACGTCCAATTTTTCAGGATATGAACGAGCCATCAAACTTTTTAAATGGAAGTTTTGAAGGATGTCCAAACAGTCATTTAGAAAATCCTCCCTACGTTCCCGGCGTCGACAAAGGATTATTAAATTTTAAAACTCTTTGCATGACAGCCAAACAATTTGCTGGAAATCATTATGACGTACATAACTTATATGGAATAAGCCAATCAGATATCACCGCACGGTGAGTTTCTCTTAGCTTTAACAACGATAAATTTAACATTTATAAAAAAAATTAAAAATTACCATGTTTTAGAGCTCTTCACAAAACATTAGGCAAAAGAACTTTTATTTTATCAAGGTCGACATTTGCCGGAAGTGGTAAATACGCAGCTCATTGGTCAGGAGACAATTTTTCGACTTGGCATGATTTGTACAGATCGATTTCCGGTAGGTTTATCAAATGCAAAAAAAATTTTTTATATAAAAACTTCAAATTGTAATTTTAAAAAAATCCAAATTTTTATAGAACTTCTTTCATTGAGTTTATTCGGTATTCCATTTGCTGGAGCTGATATTTGCGGTTTTAACGGTAACACAACAGAAAGTTTATGTAACAGGTGGATGCAATTGGGTGCATTTTATCCATTTTCAAGAAATCATAATTCCATAGGCAACAAAGTAAGAAATGTCAATTAAAAAATTTTCATTATTTAAATTTTTAAATAATAATTAAAAAAAACTTACTTCAGGATCAAGATCCAGCGGCGTTAGGTCAAAGAGTTATTAACAGTTCTATAAATGCACTTAACATCAGGTATTCCCTGCTTCCATATTTGTACACGTTATTTTACAAGGCTCACATAAATGGGGAAACGGTAGCAAGACCATTGTTTTTCGAGTAAGAAAATATAACCATTTTTAAAATTATCTAAATGTAAAGTTTATAAAAAATTAATATTTAACAAAAAAAAAAATTTGTTTTTTTTTTAGGTATCCAAATGACGAAAAAACTCACGATATTGATAATGCATTTTTATGGGGTTCCGGTTTGTTAATTGTTCCCATTATCCAGGAAAACACCACAAAAACCAAAATATATTTACCACGTGGAAAATGGTACGATTGGTACAACAGTACGGAAATAAACAGTAAAGGACAAGAAGTTTCATTAGAAGCAGACGATGAACGCATACCACTTTTATTAAGAGGAGGAACGATATTACCAATGCAAAAACCGTCGACAACAACCTTTGAAAGGTTCTAGAAAAACAAATAAGTAAAAAATTTGTAACGAATAAATTTTAAAAAAATTTTTCTTTTTTTTCAGTCGAAAAAATAATTTTACCTTATTGGTAGCTCCAGATAGTGAAGGCGTGGCACACGGAGATTTATTCTGGGATGACGGATTAACTCCCGGTAAATTAATAAATTAATATTTTATCTAAAAAAAAAAATAATAAATTAATAAATAATAATTATTAAAATATTATTTACATTATTTAGATACAATTGAAAATAAAAATTACGGTTTAATTAAATTTAATTTGATAAATCAAACGTTAACGACCAAATGTCTTCTATGGAATGTTTCACAAATCCTGGATGTCGAAACAATTAAAATCCTGGGAATAATTCAAAATGTAAAAAAAGTTATATTAAATAATAAAGAAAAAACATTTACCCATACGCAATCCGTAAGTATAAAATTAATCATATATGATAATAATAATAATTATATTTTTTTTTAACTCATAAATTTTCATATAAAATAATTAAATACGATAATAACATTATGTACATAAATTTACTCTTTTTTTTATTTACAGGTATTAACCGTTCCTGATATAAATTTATCTATCGATACCGAAATTGAAATGATTTGGGCGTGATACCAACGGGTACCCTTTATACGTCATTAATAATATTTCAAACGACTACTGAAATTATATGTAAAAAAAATTATTATTATTATTATTATTTCTTTAACAAAATACAGTAAATTATACATTTTATTTACATTAATTTCATTAATTACATACATACGTGCACGTGCTTATATTTTCAAGTTTATCATTATTATTATTATTAATACTGTATTTAAATTTTATTTTAAATGCATTTAATTAATTAAAAACGATATTTTTGTTTAACGAACAAGCATTTTTTCCATTTCATTTTTTTCTCCTATATTACAATGATTTAATATATATTTATTTTATAAATCAATTTTTATTACTTTTTAATTACTAGACTAATTAAATTTGTACTTATTGATCGTGTGTGATATTAAAATAAATAAAAAAAAAAAATATTACAAAGGAAACAGCATTCATTATGCAATCGTAATTAAATAATTAACGTTTTTTTCTTTTTTTTTTTTTTTTGATGATTTTCGATAAGAAAATATAAAGAGATCAATTATGTGGTATTTTTTCCTACGTTTTGCAAGACTGAAAACATTTGATTTTTTTTTTTTTCCTCATCAAATTTATCAGTCTATTGTTATTACGATTAATTAGTTTCGTTGACGACGGAACTTAAATCCATTCCAAAATCTGGATTGTCGATTGTTATCAATGGCGTGCTCGTCAATAATTCTTTTTTTCCTTCGAAAATCGGAGTCGTCGGACTTTGCATGCTGTTCGTCCTTCCGTTCGTTAGGGATCGTTTTTTATTTTTGACGAGGGTTTTCGAATGAGTCGGTAGAACGATTTGTTCCACTGCTTTTTTCATAATGACATGTTCTTCGTTATTTTTTTTCGAATTTTTCAATTGGTTTAATTTCGCGTGTTTTTTTCTCACTTCGGGATTTCCCGAAGGAGTGGCTTGACACGAAGACGAAATCCTACTTTTGTCCATTTTCGAATTGAGACGATTGACGCAAATCCTCAGCGATTTCACTTTATTATCTTCGAGACATTCTTGGACTCGTTTACCATCACAATTTGATTGATGAGGATTTTGAATCCCCCCGTCAGGTTCGTCCAATTCTTTCGAGGAATTTTTCTCATCGTTTAATTCCTCGTTAACGCATTTCAATTCACCGGAATTTTTAGTATCCATACTTTTTCGCCTCGTATTTACTTCGTTTAAATCATTTCCATCAATTTCATTGTTATCGATTTCATCGAGTTTTAAAGACTCGTTTAATTTTTTATTCTTATCATCATCATTTTCGGGGAGTTCCCCGGGTGGCAACGATAAGCTTTTATCTAAATCAGTTTTTTCGCTCCCTTTTTTTCCCTCCGTATTTTCATCTAACATTTCAATATTGCAAATTGATTTTTCTGGTTTGTCTTTGCTTCTAAAGATCATTTCCTGTATCATTTCCTCTTGATTTTCATCTTCGCTCACTTCACTGTTTTTAGTCGAATCAAGTTCGTGAAGGATTTCAATTCCAAATTGTTTATCTTCTTTAAATATTTCGTTGAATTCGCTTTTGTAATCTTTTACGAGTTCTCGAATGAATTTACGCAAATAAGGCAACAATTTCTTATTTTCCGACAATAGTTTTTTCTTCAACTTGCAACAAATGGGAATAATCGTTTCAATAATTTCTTTTTTTTGCACCGCCGTCAACATTTGTTTAACGAGTTTGCAGAGAGGCATTTGCTTTTGATAATCCTCCTCCTCTCCCTCATCGTTTTTATTTTTAACCAAATCGTTACACTCTATTTTAATCTCTGGCATCGTCAACACGCAAAAAGCATCGAACAAAAGTTGTTCGCCATTTTTACTTTTAATGTTTATTATACCATCGGCAGCGCCGTTCAAAACCTAAGGGAAAAAAAACAAACTCTCAAAAATTGACTCCATTTTGATAGTAAAAAGAAGAAGAAAATGTTGAGGATTTTAGCTTACCACGGTGCAAATAAAATGTAAACATTTCATTTTAACCATGTAAGGAACATTCGACACCATAAATTTATAAATATTCATACGATTAAAATGATGTTCCGGACCGCTCAAATCAAACACTTTCCATTCGGAATCCGTCATGTTTAATTTCGGATAATCGGGATGATCGGTAAAATTATTAAAGTGAAACAATGCTGGTAAAAGAAGTTGATACATTTTCTGTAACAATAAATTAAAATAAAATTAAAATTTTTATAAAATATTAATTTTAAATACATGTACGTAAACTTACATTCGGATTACGAGCTAAAAGAGAATTAGTGAAATAATATTTTACAATATTAACCAGCCAAGGATTCGATTCGTTAACCATGGTCAAAAGATGAAAAACTAAAACGTCTCGAGCCTTCAAATAATCTTCTTGAAGTAATTCGACTAATAAAACCGTTGTAACTTCTTTTAAACTTTGATGTTTGCTTTTTAAACATACGGAAAAGAAAGGTATAACAGGTTCGATTAAACTAGCGTAACTGAAAGTAAAAAAAAAAAAAAAAAAAAAAAAATTAAGATTCGTAAGTATTAATTTTATTTTCGGGATTAACTTTTCTAATTTAAATTTACCTTTCTCCGATATCGGCAATGGCTACTATTACGTTATTTAAAACGATCGGATCGCAAGATTGTGAAAGTATTTGAGCTAATCCAGCAACCAAATTACGTGCAAATAAATCATTATGCAAAGCCATTTTCGATATCGTGATGACTATCATTGCACACATTTTTCGATCGTGCGCTGAATTTTTCGAGCCTGCAAAGTAAAATTTTTTTTTTTTTTTAATTAACTTGAATTTTAAAAAATTAGGTATTCAATTTAAGTCCATTATGGATTTTATTTACTTGTATCCATTAGATAATTGAAGAGCAATGAAAATGTTGGATTTTTAATTTTATTCGGACACAATTCTGCGAGTGCTCCTAGTAGTGCTAAAATATTTATGCAACTTGAACACGCATTATTTTTTTTTTCGGTAGAAATATCTAGACAATTTTCTAAATGAGATTCACAATTCTAAAAGAAAATATTGAATTTATTATAAATCAATTTTACTATGTTTTAGTTTCAGATGCAAATTTAATAAAAACAAAAAGATTGACCGATTCGTACCTGAATTAATTCGATTCCCCATTTAGCAACTTCTTTTTTACCGGATAATTCATCTTCTGCTAGAACGACCGTTACGCCACTAACAATTTCAACGGTTAAAGAAACAAACGTCGGATTGACCGAATAAGATTTTAAAGCATTGTACATATTTATTTGTAAAGTTTCTTTTTTAACTCTTGATAATTTTTGCCAAGAAGTTGATAAAGTTAGTAAAGCAAAATATGAGCTTCTGATATCTCCAGTATTCTGCAGAAGAAAATTTTTTTTTTAAATTTAAATTAAAAATAACAGCTTATTATTAAAGTTAAATTACTAATCCTAATCTTAAACTAACCTCTAATACTGTACTTTGATAATAATCCATAACGAATTCCGGTTTTTCGATATCGAAATATTCGGATATGCAGGAAAGGAAAACCCAAGCCGGTGTGTCATTGGGGGTTCCGATGTGAGTTTTTAATGTTGAAATTAAGGTTTGATTAAAATTTCCAGATTCGCTCCAGAAAGAACAAGCGCTCATAAAGAAACTTTTTTTATTCTGTCTAGCAATTTTATCTAATATTTTCCAAGGAAGTTGATCCGATTGATTTTGTATATCGTGATAACTTTTAATTCTACTTAAAATGACGTTAGTGAAAATCTAGTTTTTAAAAATAAAAATGATTTTTATTAATATTATTAAGTAGAATTAAAAATGTGAAATACCGTTTATGTTTACCTGAAGAGTTTGTTCTTGAACTTTGATTTCTCGATCCATAATTAAAGGAACGACTTCTTCGACCCAAAGTTCTAATAATTCTTCTTTATCGGGAAAAAGCAGTACAAGTTCTGTCAAGCTGTTGGACATATCTTTTCTAATTGAAAGTGCAGGATCTCGACAGTGCTTACCGAATAGCTAAACCCAACAAATTCATTAATTCTGACGTTTGCATGTAATAATTAGTAAATTATATATTAATCTGAAAAAATTTTAATTTAAATTAAATTACCGCTAATGCTTCGCTGTTCATCCATTTTGAAGAAAATTTAAAAAGACTTGATATAACTTGAAGTGCTGCCTTTCGAACATTAACTCTTTCGTCCAAACATTTATCAAAAACTTTTCTAACGATAACTTTACCTCCTGGAAACATATGCTTTGCTACATCCACATCTTGAAACTAGAATAGCAAGAAAATTTTTAATTATTTCCTTAATATAAATACTTATTTTTACAATTATTTTATTTTTTTTTAAAATAAATGTTGACCTTTTCCAGCAAGCTAACAAAAGATTTCCATTTTAAAAATTCATTTTCTTCATCTAAATTTTGAAGATTTATTTCATTGATTTCAGAATACCGAGAAAGGAATAATTCTTTGAGAATAATTTGTAAGCTTTGAGACGTTTTGTTTGATATCACATCGGAGAGTACCGACAAAGCTCGAGTCCTTACAATGGCTGCTTCGTCCCTGATACGATCAATAATTACTGCCAGCATTACTCGACGAAATTCTAAAGGTATGTAATTTACGGGTTGAGCAAACGAAACAATTGGTACTGAAATATAACATTTAAAAAAATTTTAGTTTTAAAAATTGTGTAGTTTTTGAAAAAGCCGTAATTTGAGTAATTAAGTAATACCTTGACTTAAAGTGGACATGCAATCAGTTTTCAAAAGTTCACTTTTAGATCCCATTAAATTTTCAGAACTTTGTAATTGTGATTCCATTTGCTGAAACTGGGATTCCGTTAGTTTTGAAACATCATCAGTTCCAGGCTTCATAAATATTAACTTTGATAAGAGTTCTAAACTTATAACTCTGTGATGTGCACCTTCCATCATTGACATTCGAAAAATCCATTTCATTAAAACATAATATAATTCTGTGGGTAATTTACACAATATTGCTAGTACCATATCAGTTGCCTTTGAACGATAATCAGCACGATCAATCATATTAAAACACAATTGTTGAATTAATATTTTTAATCCTAAATGAGAATCATTTCCTAAAGAAATTATATTTTCAGTTATAAAGGAAATTGCAATATTTCTTATATTGGTCAATTCCTTTTGGCTAAGTTTATTTATTTCAGGATTGGCAAGACCTCCTATCTACAAAAAAAACAGAACAAATTTTAATTTTTTGTTATTTTATCAGGGATCAAATTAAATAACTTATAATTAAAAACTTACTGAAGTTAAATTTGGCATAATATAAAATAATACAAGTCTAATAATTTCTGAAACTCTTCCATGATAAGGTACACACAAGTCTTTCATTGTTAAATATGCATTTCTTGATAAAGGCACAAATGATGTAATTGTATTATTAACAGAAAAATCCTGTAAACTACTATTTCTTTCTAATCTAGTTAATTCTGCTAAAACAGTTAGTGTCATATTTAATGCTTCGGGATATTTTTTAAAGCTAAATTTTTTGACAAAATTCTGAAAAGTAGACATTAAATAATTTAACTGTTTAACTACATTTTGTTGCTGTGACAGTGTTAACGTTTCATCCATTTCAAGATATTCTTCATCCGAACTTAATTCTTCATTTTTTTTATTAACTTTTGTTTTTTTAATTTTTCTGCCTGTTGCAATTTCTAAAAATTTATGCAACGATAACGACTCTAGACATTTTTCAAATAAATTTATTTGAAATATTTTATATATGTCACTTCCAGGTATGATTAACAATGTAAAATAAAACTTGGATGCTTTAATGCAAGTGAGAACTAAATTTTTATCTTGATTATTCACTTGACCCTTGCATGTATAAAAATATATTAATGCTAGTAATTGTTTGTAATTAACATCTTGAAGCAACGTCCAACTAGGATTTGCACTCATCGAACTACTCGAAGAATCTGTATCATAATTACTAATATGCGAAATATCAGTAGTTGTGGTTGTTAGCCAAAGATTTATCATTTTTTCAGCTTCTTCAAATACTTGAACAATATCACAAAAGCTCAATGGTGAAAATTTATCAGAAAATTCATCAGGTAAATCATCTGGACAGGATGTAAAATCGCTTGACCAAATATCATCAGACCATTGTTTCTCAATTAAATTGAGCTCAAACTTTTCTAAAGCACAAATAACGTCGCAAACACTTGCCATTATTTACACCTGTACTAAAAAATTTTACTTGTTAGTAGAAATTTATTAATGTACCTTATAAATATACCAATATACTATTTTTACAAAAAAAGAAAAGTTGGTTTGTAAAGGAAGTACCTAATGATCTCCTTTTGTATTGCCAAATAATTATTGCTTTTTACAAATTGTGTTAAGTATTTTAAAAATACATTAAATGTTTAAACAAATCAAAAATTTCTACTTACATTCGAAACCATTCGTAAAAAGCGTTAGAAATAATAAAAACCGTTACAGCATAGCGCCAAATAAAAAAATTGAGCAGAAATGCTTTGTCTCTGAATGATTTTTCATTATGTAACAAAATTTTATTAAAAAAGTATCAATTACATTCTATATTCAAATATATTAACTTTAAAACTCGAAACAATATTGAAGAAAGGAATAATTATAAAAAACATTGAAGATAATTAATAACCTCCGATACATAAGCGTCGTCATACTTAAAAAAGGATGCCAACTTATGAAACCCAACGCGCACAGTTCACAAACAAGCTGGAGACCGTTAAAAAATTCGGATATTCATTTCATCATACTAATTTTGTAAGTAGAAAAAAATTTAATTTAAATAAATCTTTGATATAAAATGACAAGCACGTTTCTATTAAAAAACAATATTATTCCGCTACGATTTTCATTATATTTAAAAAATGCTAATTTTACTACACCTTTAAGTAATAAACGTTAATGGGGTAATGGAACAAATATGAAATTCATATGACACATTTTAAAATTTATTTTGTATATTGACTAATTTACAAAAAATCGAGATTAAAAAAATAAAAATTAAACATAATATTCACTAACCGTTTGTTTAAAATATATATAATATGAGCAATAATATATTGAGCTAAACAAAATTTGCAAAATTTTTTTATTGCAAAAAATCATATGATGTTTAGCTCATTTTGACATTTTTTGTCATTCATTTCTTTTTTTTTTTTATATTTTACAATGATAATATTTATATATAAATGAAAAATTAATGCATTGAAATTATTTTCTTATGTAGTTTTGTACAAACATTTCATTCAAAAAAATTAGATAAAAACCTTGTAAAAAAAAAAAAACCTTTTATAAACAAAACAAAACAAAATAATAAAATTTAAAATATTTTTTCCATAATATACATACTAAAAATAATGACAACAAAAACTGTTTAAAATTTAACAATATAAATCATTATTATTAACAAATATTGAATTAAATAAATGAGTGATGTTTAATTATTTAGTTACCCTCCCTTAATGCATTTAAAATAAAAAAAAATTTTTTTTTGTTCACAATTAACAGGTCTTATTAATAAAATAATTAAATTATTAAACATTAAACTTATAATTAATTTAAATAATCACATGATTATGATGATTTAAATTACATTTGTAATTATCAAATATTTGACAAAATTTCAAATTAAAAATTAATTAAATAATTTAAAATTTATTTTCATTATACATATATAGAATAAATTGGCTCCCTATAAATTTTTTTTTATTACGTGATTATTTTTAATCGTCGTTTTAATAATAATAATAATAATAATAATAATACATAGCTAACAATATAAATTATAAAGTTATATTTTAAAATATTGCTAGAAAAATTATTTTTATATAAAAAAAGGATAGTATAAATAAAATAATATTGTTCAACTTTGATTTTAAAGTTTTTTATAAAAATTCATCATTCGATATAAAAAAAAAAAAAAAAATTTTTTTTTATGATATGAATACTTAAAAAATTAAATAATAATTCTCATACATATTTCATACATGTTTTAAATTTTTTTTTTTTTACAATTCTTTACATATCACCGTTGATTTGATTTTTTTCATAATCTTCAAATAATTTTTTCATATCTAAAAGTGCTTTTTCAACTTGATTGGCAAATCTATTTGAATTCTATAAACAAATTTAAACAAAAAAAACATTTACGTTACATTATGCAAAATTTATAATAAAATAAATAAATAAAAATAATTTTATTCTTACGGTGTAGGAGGAAGATACTTTTGACGATATATGAAAAAATATAAGATCTTCTCCTGCTATTATGTACGAAACTCCATAGCCATCATCGGCAACGGGACCGAAACCACCACCGGCGGATATACACGTGGGATATTTTTTTAAATCGAAATTTGCCGTTTGTCCGTGTGGAGTTTGAGACGTGGAAAGTCTCCAGGGTTCGCTCAAAACTTTATGTAAAAACGGTGAGTCGACTTCTAAATATTTAGAAACGACGTAGAGACAAAACAAATGACGATCTATTCCTTTTCCGCACATGGCATCTTGATAACCTTTCTGATGTAAAGCGCACGCTTTTCTTAAGAGTCCAATTTTTTCGGAAGCCGGAATTTTTGAGCTGTGCATTGATTTGACCCAATCCGCGGATTCAACGGTACACGATCTCACCGTTTCCGTACGACCTTCCCGGTACAAACGAGTCATGGATGCTTCGTATGTTAAACTGAATTTTCCAAAATCCTATAATTGAATTCAACAAAAATTAATATGAGGATCATTTTCCGTAGTTTCATTCTATTACAATCGTTTTATTAAAACGTACTCTGTAATATGCCAGTTGTAAAGCCATTTGAATGTAAGCATCCGGACTAACTTTGCATTTTTTCATAAAACCCTTACCGTAGTCTTTAAACATTATATCTCAAATCGACGTCGGAAAACATTTGAAAGCTTCTGTAAATGATGATATATTTTTTTGTTAAACAATATTCTGATTAAAAAAAAAAAAAAGAAAAAAAAATTTAAATCTTACTTCGTAAGAAGAATCAATGGCCGCTTTTAAATCTTTGCTTATTTGCCACGTTATTCTCGTCGGGGGTGGTGGTGTAAATTCAGCCGTACCAACGCAATGTCCATCATCGGTATATCTAAAAAAAAATTTCCAAAGGAATGAATGAATGAATGAAAATTTCTAAAAAAATTATTAAATTAAAATAAAATTAGTCATAATATCAGGCAAAAAAAAAACACTACAACAAGCGAATACAGAAGAAAATGCAAATCAAATAGAAAAAAATGCATACCGCTCCGAAAGGCTTTCAAATTGAAGAATATGTTCCCATGCATGACCCATAACAGGAGCATCAGCCCTGAAGAATAAAGTATTACCACAGAAAAAATAATAAAAAAGCAAATAATAAAATAATAGCCTAAGATTTATTAACATTGAAATAATGTGGGCGTCAATCAGAAGCAAAAGAAAAAAAAAGAAAAAAATTAAAAAAGTTAAAATAAAAAAAAAATTTCTTTTTTGAAACTGTTCAACAAGTTTTTGTTTTCATCATCATCATCATCATCGTCACCCTACACCCCCACAATTTTTTTTTTTTTAAAATGCTAATTAAAACATATAGAAAACAATTTTTTTTTGTCTACAAAGTACCATAACCGAAAATACTTTGATTATTATTACCCAAATTTTGGATTTCGACATTCTTCCATGAAGATCCATTCCCATATGTGGGACAAAATAGCTGCATCAGCCCTAATTAAATTTCAATTTATTTAAATAACTTAATCTTATACTGTTCGTAATCACGTATTGTTTTTTTTGGGGAGGTCAAAAGGTTACTGTTATTATTGGTAATGAGAAAAACTTACCAAGAATGTTCGGCGTTGAATCCAATCTGAAAACGATAAAAAAACCTTAATAAAAAATTTTTTTTTAGTAATCGTTTGGTTATCGTGGTAAGAGTAAAAATATATTCTCAAGGGTAAATATAAACAAACAAACAAACAAACAAACAAACCTTTCCGTTTGTTCCGACGCACAATGTAAATGATTTGTCGAACCATTTGTCGTAGCCTTTACCGTGTAATAAAATTCTTCCGTACTCGTCCATACCATTGGGTTGTTCGTGATTAATAACGTACGGGACGTCATCCAGACAAACGAAAAATGCGGATTTTTCAATGGTGTCCAATGCAACACGGTTAGGACCTTTGAAAAAAAAATCTTGTCTGGTTTGACCCCATTTTGAACGATTGCCAGCCGTGAGAACTGCAATTTTTTCTTCTTCCTCGATAGAAGGAGAATCGTCGTTTAATATTTGTTCCATTTGCCTGAAATAGTAGAAATAGTAGAAATTTCGTTTTTCGCCTTTCTTTTTTCACATTCGAAAAAAAAAAACGATTCACTCACATTTCAATTTCAACGGGATTCAACAATCTATTCTTATAATAAATTAAAACTTTAAAATAACGTCCTTTATGATAGACAACGATGTGATTCGAATCGGAATAATGTACAATTTTATCGGATTCCTTACCGGGAACCCGAGTCGTGTTGAAAGCTCTTTCGTATTGCCACGAGCAAAGAGGCACGAGTCCTTGTACTAAAATCTAATAAAAAAAAGATATTTTTAGTAAGTTTTATTAAGGTTCAAATCGATTGTTGGTAATTCATTCATTCAGGCACTCACAGGTGCTAATTCCTGACGGTCAATCAGTCTTCTGAATTGAAGAAGAGCATGAATAATTACGGCTGCTCTACTGGCTTGTCTTGAAGTCAGATGCCTGAAAATAGCATCTATACCGTAAAAATTTGAATTTACCATAAGTGGAGCTCTACCGCGAAGATAAACATATTCTTCCCACCAATCGGATACGTAATTTGTCGACCACCTGTCACAAAAAAAAATAATAAATAAATAAAACCGAAAAAAAATTTTTTTTTTTAAAGTCACGATTCTGACAACGTACCATGATTTAAGACTTAAATATCTTTGCAATTTTCGACCGATACCATTTTCAAATTCTGCTGCTAATTTTTCCATTTTTTCATATTCCACATCGTCGAGTAAAGGGCGAACACTGCGGAGGTACTAAAAGTACACAAGTTGACAATTTAAAAAAAAAATTTCGCACTCACTAATAACACATTTACGAATATATTAAATATATTATTGGAATGATTTTAAAGGAAAAGTACAATGATATCTATTTTCCTACATTGGTTTTAGGAAGGAACTCACCAGGGAAGGGGAAAACCAGAAACTTCTGAGGATAGGTTGACCGAACAGGATATTTCTCTCGACAAACCATCACCGTATAATCCCAAAAGGTTAGACGAATTTCTTCATTCATTCATTCAGTTCGAATTTTTCTATTTTAAGATTAATTTTCCAAAGACCAAAGTTAAAAAGAATTAAAATTTAAAAAGAATTGATAACGGTAAATTTATTTACCCTCTTCATTGTATCATTTATCGAAGGTAAAGGCAATCTAGGTAATGATCCCTGAAAGCTGTATAATTGTGGCCTACCGGAAATCATTAATAATTTGACTAAAAGAAGCCAAATTTTCGTTTTCATTGATATCTTACGGTCCTTTCCTCTTTCTTCGTACATCCAACCTTAAAAGGAAAAGAAAAGTTTAACTTTAAACTCAACCTAAAATTGGTTTTTAAAAAGTGACCTTTTCAGGTGAGAAAGATAATATACCTTTATACATGAGAGCAAACTTTAGAGTGTAACGAATAAAGTATATGCAAGTCATCCACCAAAACAAAGCCACAACGCAACAACCTATCAACTGCCATTGAAATGTATTACTAAAAATAATAATAATAATAATTTTAGGTTTTTTTATAAAGAGGTTGACGTAAAATCATTTCGATAAACTTTACTTACTCGGGTAATAATGGTAATATTCTTACTAGAAGGCCATTTGGTGCTCTTATACCTATAAAATGTAAACCCGCTAATATGCTAGCCGTTATCCAAAAACTTTGCATGCTCGCTGGATAAACTCCATTTTTTATACTGTTCTGAAATCAAATATCATCTAAACATTTAAAATTTTTTTTTCTTCTCAAAAATCGACGTAAAAGGAAAAAATAAAATCATATAGAAACCTTAAATCTGGCTATTCTTTTTTTCCAAGAACGTATACCGGAAGCCCAAACTAAATTTAAGACTTCTCTGTCAAAATTAACATCCCATCCTTCGTGGGTTATGGCAAAAGAAAATGCCACAGCTGAGTGGGCCTCTGCCATGTTTTTTCCTTTTCTTTTTAAACAAATTAAAAATCAACTAAAACAACAAAAAAAAAATTTAACTTTATTTACTCGAATTGTTGTTCTTATACCACAAACTCATTTTTAAATCAAATTTTATTTTTATTAATTAAATATCAATAAGCAAAAAAAAATTTATTATTATTATTATTATTTTATAGTGGAAAAACATTGAAAATACAACAACAACAAGTGCTAAGGATTTTTTTTTTAAACCTATAAGAAACAAGGTCGACAACTATCATTATTATACGGTTGAAAATTACATTAGTTATTTATTTATTTTTTTTTTTACATAACTAACAATAAATAAGTTCAAAAAAAAAAAAAAAATGGTGGATAAATACATTGACAGATTCAAAATAAGACAAGGGAGGATTCGGGATAAAGGATCGGGATATTTCGGGATGTTTTAAACCTTGTTAAAACCTTTTTGATTATCATCGATATCGATTTTATATTGATTTTTTTTTAAATAATTATTTTTTACCATAATTAATAACAAGTTATGTCAAACAATTCTGTACTTTATCCAGTCATTAAAATATTTTAAATCATAAGAATCGAGAAAATTTAAATTTAAGGTTTTTAATATCAAAACAAAAAAAAAAAAAAAATTTTTACTTTTACTTTCAAATAATCATCAAATCACACAGAGTTCAATGACCCACTAAATTTTTATTAAGTAAATTTTTTTTTTTATTGATAACTAATCTTAAATTGCACTTTAATAATAATAATTTTTATTATTATTATTATTATTTTTCGGCCTTTAGAAAAATATCGCTTTCAATTTTATTTTCTCGTAAAAAATGGGGAAAAATTACGTTGATTACATTTTTTTTTTTCGGGGGGATCGGGGAGGGGAAAGGGGGGGCTTAATTAAATTTTTAATAATGACTTTAACTCAAAAAAAAAACTTTCAAAAAATATTAAAATATTTTATTCGATGGGGGGGGGGTGACACTCAATAAAACTAAACTTAATTATTTTTATTATTTTTTTTAAAATTATAAATAATTATTTATATAATGAAATTAATAAAAAAAGGGAAATTTTTTTTTTATTTTAAAAAATGAAATTTGACGTAATTATTGACGAAGAAATTTAAATAATTTTTTTTTTTTAACAATAAAACGTAAATTTAAATTTATGAATTATGCATGGAGTTTTATTTTTTATTTTTTTTTAAAAAAAACTTTCTAAAAAAATTTTGCTTACGTCTATCATAAAATTATAAACAAATTTTTATAAACAAAAATTTCCATTAAAAAATTATTATTATTATTATTATTATTTAAAACCTTACCTTTTATTTATATATTTATTTAATTATCAAAAGTTTTTTTTTTTCCGTTATTTTTTACCATATTTTTTTTTTTACATTAAAATTATTATTATTATTTTTTAATTCGAAAACGATTTTTTTTATTTTCTTTATATTTATTTATTTATTTATTTTTTTAAAAATTTGATTTTTTATAGTAAAAAAAAAAAGAAAACATTCACTACTAATAACGACTACGTATTTACTAATAATAAATTTCAATGTCACCCGTGAATTTAACCGTGGCGATTAAATATAAAAAAAAAAAAAAAAAACCTGAGTAGTTTTAAAGAACATTTTAAGTCTGGTTTTATAATAAGTGTGCTTGTGTCAAAATTAATAAAAAAAAAAATTTTTTTTAAACATACAATTCCTCCGTGGGGTTTAAAACTTAAATAACAATAAACCTAACGGTTTATTTTTAAAAAAAAATATGGCTCCCAATTTAATTAATTAATTAATTAATTATCAATACGAAATAATTTTTTTAAATTGCTTTTCGAGAAGTTTATTTTTTTTTGTATAAAATTTTTTGGTTATTAAATAAAAAAAAATCAAATTGAAATTTTTTTTTTTTTTTTAATTAATGGATCACAAATTGAATGATTTTTAATCACTTTAAAATAAATTAATTTAAATTTAAACGATTAAGATTTAAATTCTTATCATCGACAACATCATCATCATCATCATCACAACGGTTAATTTTAAATCGAATAATTAATTCTTACAAAGTAATGTAATTATGAATATTTAACTGTCAAATTAAACAGTTATTTATCATTGTTTACATCATAATAATAGTAATAATAATAATAATAATAATAATACATGTATTATCATTTAAATGAAAAAAAAAAATCATTAGATGAATCATAATTGATAATGAATTGATAATTTTTTTAATATTATTGACCCGATTTGTCTGTTTTTTGTGATCTTATGATCACAACATAGGTCATTTCATTTTATAATTTTAAAAAATGATAATCGTAGAAGATGTAAAAAAAAAATTTTATATATTTTATAAACAAATTAAATAAATAATTGCTAACTATTGAATTTTAAATATTATGTATTTTCACATCGAAATAACTGGTCCTATGTATGGATGTTAGAAAATGAAATAAACAAATATGGCCTTTGGACTTTGCAAGCCTTGATCTTTGAAATGAGAATAATTTAATTTGTTTGAAATTAAAACGATATGCCATATGAATAAAATAAAAATATTAAATGTAATTACTTTTAAATAAATAATAATAATGAATTTTCAATTAAAATATAATTATTAAATTAAAATAAAAATGGTGTTACACTTTATTTAATAATAATAATAATAATAATAATGGAAAAAAAAGTAAATCGATGAACATTATTCGAATACTATAAATATAATAGGTCACTTTTAAAGTTTAAAAATTTGGCAAAAATTATTTTTTTTTTTTTTTTACTGAATTTAATTTTATAAATTTAATCAAACATTGCATTATCAGAATTAAATGTATTTCTATTAAAAATATAATAATAATATTAGTAAGGTAAAAATAAATAAAATAAAATTATGATTAATTACTACTTACATGATTTTTGAAAAAAAAAAGAATTTTTTCTGTTAATTTGGTTCTTATATAAAAATGAAACAAAAAACCAAAAATTAGAAACACATTTAAAAACAATAATAATAATAATGATAAAATATGGAAGAGAAAATTATAAATTGATTTAAATAAAAAGTTAGAATAATATTAAATTTCTATATCACACAATTGGGAAAAAAAAAAAAAAAAAAAAAGTAAATTTAAAAAAAAATTAGGTCCATTAATAATGAGGTCAAATTGACTAACCTAAAATCCGTTTGATAACATATAAATCGTAATATTCATTCACAATTTTTCTTTTTTTTTTTTTTATTATTAATTTTTATATAAAATGCACAATAACAATAAAAATAAAACTTTTGCACTCAGTAAAACATTTTATGTAAAAAAATTTTTTAAAAAATCTAACGCGAGAATTAAAAAAAAAAAAAAAAAAAAAAACTGATATAAAAAAATTAAACGTTAATACATAAAACAGCCATTTAATGGTTTGTGTACTTTTAAACGAGGCAAGTCGAAATAGATAGATAGAAGGGGAAAATAATACAAAATGCGCGGTTTTGAGTAAAAATTTAAAATGTCGTAATTTAATTTTTAAAATTATATGAGTTTTCGTAAAAAATATTCTAAAATTAATTATTACTATTGTGTATTTGATTTTTTTGACTCGAGGGCAAATTTTTACAAAAATTTTCCCTTTTTAAGTTTTAAGGTTTTTTTTCTTTTTTTTAATAATAATAATCTCCCCAAAGCAACAACTGCATTGGTATTTTTATGCATTTGAAATTAAGTCAAGAATAATCAAGTTTTTTTTTTTTTTTTTTTAAGTTTATTGTATTTATAAAAATAACGGTTTTTTTTTTTTAAACCTGTCAACAATAAGCTTTTTATGATTTTTTTTTTTTAAATGAAAAGCAATTAAAATATCATGATCTCAAAAATGAATATTTAAAACAAAAATTTATTTCGACTTTGACATTAAAAATGACTCTGACAAAGTATAGTTTTTTTTTATTTTTTAAATTAAATATCTGAATTATTTAAGGTATGATTTAAAAATAAAGAGAAAAAGGTTTATTTTTATATTTTATTTCAATTTTTTTAAATATACATGAAGTTCGAGAAAAAGAATATGCAATTTTAATACTTTTACTCAGTTAGAGAGCTCATTTAATTAAATATATTGTTTTTTTTACAACATAAACAAAATTAAACTGTACAATGGATATATAAAGTACATAAATTATTTATAATAATTAATTATAAAATTTAAGTATATAATTATATACTGCTTTGTTTCAAAGAGATGCGAATCAAAGGAAAAACAATAAATAGTTTTTTTTTTTTCAATTTACATTTAAATATTAATACCTCTAACTAATAACTTAAATAATAATAATAATAAAAAAAAAAAGAAAGGTTTTACAAGTAAAACAAAACAAAGGTTCAAATAAGGCTTACTAATAATAAAATCAATACTATTTAAAACTTTTTTCAAATGTTAAAATATGAAAAATAATTATCAATTTTAACTATCCAACAAAGTATTTAGAATATGGTTTCATAACAAAAATCATAAAGTAAGTTTTTGATGAATTATTTAAAGTCACAAAACTAAAAATAAAATAGTTGATTATCTAATAAATATTAATTCACTTTTAAGGATATTGACGTCTTCTAGCAGCCCTCTGTTTATCAAATCTCATTTCCATTTCTTCTAAAACTTTTGGTGTGTAACGAACGACTAATTTTACCGATCCTTTCGCTTGTTTTAAAAGTTCTACAGCTTTTTCATGATTTTCACCTTCAACCGACTAAAACAAAAAAAAAAAATTTTTACATTTAAATTTTGAAATTTAATTTTATTATGTATCATTTAAATGTAAAATTTAAAATTAATCGGAGGAAAAATAACAACTTACGACACCATTAACAGAAAGTAGCTGATCCCCCCTTTTTAATCCACCATGTCTATCGGCAACACCACCAGGTATTATTCTAGATATATAAATAGGAGAATTTTGTTCTTTTCCTCCCATTACATTAAAACCCAAACCTTCTTCAATTTTAGGAAGTTCTACAACTCTTGGATGGGCGTGTCCTTCACTGGCTGCAAAAGCAGCAACTGTGGCTTTAGCCGTTGCAGATGCTCTAATATCTTGTGAACCTTGTATATCTACAGTTTCATAAACATGTTCGTAAACCTCACGAACTGAATTTAAAAAATCACTTTGTAAAACTTTTTGTAGAGCTGCTAATCTTGTTACAGGTACTTCTCCACATTTTTGAAGTTTATCCAACAACTCAATAGCTCTCTTAACATCTACATGTAAAAATATTCAATAAAAAAATATTTTTTGAAAAATAATATTAAATACATAAAATTTCATTTTAAAAACAAAAAAAAAAAAAAATGCTTGTAATTTTTTCACATAATTAATATTAACATACCTCGAGCTAAAGTAAGGGGTTCTCCGATATCTGACATATCTTTTGATGTGAAAAAATTAAGAAGAAATTACAGAAATATAGTTTTTGTGAGATTCTTTTTATGTTCAAGAGGGCGCTGGATTTCGTACATTAAAATATCCTTTTCGATGGCTCGACACAGATTTTTATTGCTACTATTAAAAACTTTTTAAAAATAAATAAGTGAATACTCAAACATACAGAATAATTTATTGCAGGAAAACAGAATATTACAAGGAAAAAAATATATATATAGTTATATGAAAAAAATAAAAAAAACTGTTGCCTATTCTACGTAGTGTGATAGTAAAACAAAGAAGAGAATTAAAAATGTTTTTTTTTTTTTAAATTCATAAAAAATTTGGGAATACTTTGTTGTATTTTTACTATACCCTTAAGCAATAATTTTATTAAGTTTAATATTAAAACAATTCATAAAATTATTGCTTGAGGGTGTACCCACTGTATAAACAAATTTGAGCTTCAAATTCAGCTTTCTCTTTCTCTTTCTTTTTCTTTTCTTTTTTTTTTTTTTTAAGATATTAATCTTTTAATTTCATCATAAAGAACTAATACTAATGCACCGCCTGTTCCTCTAAATATATTTGAAAGGGATCCTTTAAAAAAAGCTAAAGGCCCTTCTGTTTTAAATATTGTATACCAACAGTGCATGGTATTTTTATATAAAATTTCTCCTCTTCCTGACTGCATCATCATTCTTCTTCTTACAGTGTCCATAGGATATGAAACGATTCCAGCAAACGTTGTCACAACCTACAAAAAATGTTTTTTTTTTTTGCTAACGATTGTGCAGTCTTGTATTCAAAAATTACTCTCTCGAAAAAAAATAAACATACCTGAGCAATTAGAAAAGAAATATACAGAGGTGTTGTTTTGGGATCAGGTAACATTCCTTTAGCTGTATCAAATAATCCGAAATAAGCTGCTCTGTAAACAATAATTCCTTGGACAGATACAAAAAAGCCTCTATACAATCCAATCAATCCATCCGATTTAAATATTTTGACTAAACAATCATAAAGGCCATTAAATTCTCTGTTAGCCCCCTTGCCAACATCGGCTGCCAAACGAGTACGTGCAAAATCTAAGGGGTAAACAAAGCAAAGAGAAGAAGCACCAGCAGCTCCACCGGATGCTAAATTCATTGCAAAATATTTCCAAAATTCTTTCTTTTTATCAATTCCCTCCATAAAAATAGTTTTGTAAACATCTTTGAATGCAAAATTTAATGCTTGAGTAGGAAAATAACGTATCACATTTGCAAGATTCCCCCTCCAAAAACTGGCAAATCCTTGTTCCTTAGGAATTCTGACAAATGCATCAATAATTCCTAAAAAACATTTAAAACTCAATACAACCTGAGATACTAGCAAGAAAAAAAAATTTAATTTAACAATATTGCTTACCCTTGTATCTTTCCTTTTCTGATATTTGCTTGGAGACAGCCTGAACTTGAAGAATTAATTTTACTCTTTCAATAGGTGCAACAGCCGTTTTTGATATAGCTGCAGATATCCCCCCTGCTATAAAGTCAATAAGAAAAGCTTGAACATCTGTCTGTGCCATAATGTAGTTTTTATTTTTTAATTTCTCTTTAAGACCAAAATAAAAATATAACGCGGCCAAAGTAAAACAAAAGACGGTTTGAAAAAAAAATTTCAAACAAATTGGAATGAAGTATGTTTACATAAGAAACCAGTAGTTTTTTTTTTCTTTTCTTTTTTTTTTTAAATATTAATCTAAAAGTAAAAATATTTTAATTATAAAAAATAATTATGTTATTTAATAATAATAAATTTTTAACTTTTTTTCTTTTTTTTTTTTTTTGAAATATAGCACTAATTTTAAGGTAAAGAATTGTCGCAATTTTAAAAATAAATAGTTTAACGGAAAAAACGCACAGGTTTAAATAAAAATAAAAACTATTTAATTTATTGACATAAATAATAATATTTATTAATAAAAATACAATATATTATTATTTATTATTATTATTTTAAATAATGCATGATGTGAAATTGTTTCGAATAAAGTACACAATACATACTTAATTTTATTTAAATTAAAATGATTGCGAATAAAATAAGTAATATGAAATACATTTTGAATAAAGAATTAATTAAATCTCTAAAAATATTAAACAAAATAAAAATTCAAATTGTGACTAATATTTACCATTTAATTATATAAATATCTATAAAATAAAACAATACAAATAAAAAATTCAAAACGACTTAAATTTATAAAATGAGTTTTACTTAATTACTCGTTTTTAAAAATTACTGAGAAACGTTTTGATTTATTTTACTTAAAATGGATTTTATAAGTTTAAAAAAGTATTCAAAATAAATTTGTAAAAATAATAGCTATAAAAAAGTTTTTTTTTTTTTTAATTTAACATTGTATGTCTATCGTATATATTCCTTCTTTGTTCTCTAACTTGTTTTTTCCACTTATCTTGTTGATGTCCTACTCTATTTAAAACATTTCCTCTCAGTCCCATAGGATGAGATGATACACCTATATCTTGACAAGAATCTTCTTCTTCATTTGTATGTTCCAAATAACTTCCTTTTGATCTTTTATTAAGTAAAGGATCCAAACACATTAAAAATAGCATGTAAATGCATAGGAGTGATATAACCCATATTACAATTATAACTACTACTTTTATGATGGCAGTATTACGATTTTCATATTTACATTCACATCTAGGACAAAATTCTTGTTCTTTTCCTTTCAAATCGTCTCCCAATTGAGGTAATATAACTCCATCACAATTGCTGAAAAAAAAAAAAATATTATATTTCAATTATTTTACAAACGTCATCATATATCAGCTACTCGCACAATATTGTATGATTACAAAAAAAAAAAAATGGATTTTATAGTTTAAATGCATTTGTAATGTTTCAAATTAAATTTTTTTTTTTTTTTCAGCTGTTAAGCATCTTACGCAATTAAAAAGTTAATGACTTATCTGTCAGTGGAATAAACGTAAAATAAAATAAAAAAAATAGTATTTGAATTAAAAATTAACGACTCACCATTTATTGGGTGGTCCATTTCCTATATACAATTTTCTATTAGACCTATCAGTACCATTTACCACAGAAGGATTTGGACATAAACATTTACAACGAGCATCGTCATAAGACTGAGCCTTCAAAAAAAAAAAAAAAAAATTAATTAATACAAAATAAAAATATAAATAATAGAATAAAACAACAAAAAAACACTACGAGAAAAAACCTGTACCTTACAGAACAATATACAACTGAAAATAACCGCAATCAATAAAATAATTTTACACTCCATTGCATTTAGACAGTACAGTAAAGTATTACGCAGCCATGATTTAAAAATTATCTGACGGTATCTGTCGACATTTTTGTTTCTGCGACAAAAATTATCAGATTTTGTCGAACTTGTAAAAACCGTGCAAAAGTTTTCGATAATACAATTAATAACGGTCGATTAATATAGAATAATTGTAGGGAAGAATTAATTTTTTTTATTAAAAAAAACCTTTTTTAAATATTATTATTGTGATGAAATTAATCCACTTATTTCCTAATTATTTTTTAAGTAAAATATAAACCTTTTAGTATTATTAAACAGGATCAGGGAAAAAAAAATTGAGTTATTTTTGCAGATAAATTTAAAGAATTTTATTTAAAAGAAGTGTTTTTTTTTTTTTTTTTTTAAATTTACTAACAGAATTATTTCATTTAGATATATTTTTTTTTTTTTAGGGGCGAATAATGAAGAATTTATGTGGGGAATAAAAGTTAACTTATTTATATAAATAGTCTCGTTCGTTTATTTAAGAATAGTCTTCTCCCTCTTCTTCTTCTTCTGGATTGTTATGGTTATCGTGATTACCATAATTATTATACATATGGCCGTTTCCCAGATCTCTATCTCTTTCTTGTTTTTTTACAATTTTTTCAGCATCCTCATATTTAATCGCTATATTTTCAGCGATGTAATCTTCGTTGTAATCAGGATAATCTAAAATGAAAAAAAATTTTTTTCCAATCAATGAATCAATCATTTGCTTCGCAAGATTTTTTTTTAAAAATTAAAACCGAGAATGACAAAAAGAAACGCACCATCGATGGGTTCCTCTTTGATTCGAACTTCTTCAATTTCTTCCTCTCGAACTCTCTCCCTTTCTTCTCTTTCTCTTCTTTCTCGCCTTTCTCGTCTTCTTCTTCCCCTTTCCTTATCTTTTTCTTTAGATCTGCTCCTTCGTCTTTTTCGATCTCTATCTCTTTCTCTATCCCGATCTCTGTCTCTGGGTCTCTCATCGATTTCTTCAATATCAGGATCCTTCATGCGATCGCGACTACGACGTCTTTTCCTATCACGACCAGTCGACCGGCTAAAAAATTAATTTTCAAAAATTAGTTTTACGAATGTAAAAAAAAAAAAAAAAATTAAAATTAACATTAAGAAAATCACCTTCTCGATCTTCTTTTCCTTTCTCTTTCTCTACTTCTTGTTCTGTCTCTTCTGTCTCTATCCCTATTACCTCGACTAGCTCGAGCAGCTTCACGTTCAGTTTCTAATCTGTACCGTTCTCTTTCACGTTCGTTATCTTCTCTACCGGAATGTTTAATGTTAACATCCGGACCTCCTCTTCGAGTACCCCCTAATCCCCCCCCTAAAGAAAAAAAAAAATTTTTTTTTTTTTTATTTATTTTTTCCTCCTCCCCCTCGTTGTCACATTAATTAATCACATTAATATTCAACTTTACCTAATCGACGAGGCAACCATCCCTTAACAGTTCTAGCTCTTTCAACGTCTACAAGAACACGTCGTCCATCTATTTTCTTTCCATCAGCATGTTTATAAGCAGCTGAAAAAATTTTTTTTTAAAACAAAAATTAATAAAACTGATATAATTCCATATTATTATTATTATAATTTAATACAGATATTTATATAAGTTTTGGCTAAAAAAAAATTTTCTTAATCAATTCTTACCCCATACTCACCCATTCTATTAATTTGCATATATAAATTTTTTCAATTATTTAAAACTTTTATGCAAATAAATAATAATTAAGACATTTTTTTTTTTGATAAGAACTGATTAAGAAATATTGCAATGTATTGTATTTGACTTTAATTTTCATTTTTTTTTTGTGGTTGTTGTTGTTGTTGGAAAAACTGACTGTGAAAGGGGGATTAAAAAAAAAAAAAAATTTCCATGTGATTTGCAAAGAATTATTAAAAAGACTTATTAACCTAAATTAACTATTTTTTGGGGGGCAAGGCAAATTGAAAGGTAGAAGAAAAAGCGCTATTTTTGGGGATTTGTTTTTGGAAAACGCGATGTAATGCATTATTTGAAAAAGAAATAAATAATTAAATAGTAAGATAGAGCAAAAAATCGACCTTTTTTTTTTGTACAGTTATTTAAAATAATAATTAAAGAAAAAGAAATACCTACCACGAATTTACTTACACAAGACGAAAATGTATTTATTATTATTATTATTTTTTATTTATTTTTTAATAAAACAAAAATATCACATTGAAAGTTGATAGTTGTGGTACATTCAATCGAAATGCCGATCCATACCCGTTTTTTTTTTTTTTATAAATTAAATTACCTGGTGCGCATTACTTACGTTATTTATATATATTAATAGCGCAATAATAATATTTTTATTATATAATTTTTAAATTATATAGCAAATTTTGGGCTTAATCGAACTGTATACCGATAGTTAATATAAATATATAAAATTTGATTTCGTTTAAAGAGAAAAAAAAAAAAAATTGTTAAAAATAAAACCCCTTAACGAAAATAGAAAATGGGGGTATGAGAAGTGACAAAGACAAAGAATTTATTTTATGGGTTTCATATATATATATATAAAAAAAAAAAAGTAAAAAAAAAAAAGTTTAAAAAAAAAATAAAAAAAAAAAAAAAAAAAAATTGTGAGTTTTGTATGTTTGGGTCTTACCACACATACAAACCTATTCTTATGGCCAGTCAATGTATGATTTGCACAGTAAGAGAACATTAGAAGCCAGCAGACCGCCAAGCTGTACCGAGAAATAGATAATAAAGGGAATTATTAATATATATCAATTCACAAAAATCTAAATATCTTACCATGTTTCAATTTTGTTTTTAATTAATTTTTAAAAAATTTTTTTTGCAAACGATTAAATGGACTTGTCTGGCTTTGAAACAAAATATATATACATTGTGCAAATCAACATACAAAAAAAATGGGACAAAAAAAAAAAAAAATTTGAACATTATTTCAATTACCAAAATTGTTAAAAGTTTTTTTTATTTTTCCCCCTTGTTAATATTAACCTGTTAATATTTATTTAAATTATCATCATTCTTTGAAAAGGTTTTATTATTATTATTATTTTTTTTTCGTAAATCATATTAAAACGGTTTTCAGTAATTTCCCACCTTTTATGAAAAAAAAACCTTAAATAAAACTAATAAATTTTTAAATTTTGTTCTCATGTAAAAGTGATAATAACTGACTATTATTAGTATTTTAATGTTTTGCAATTAATATTTTGAAATTTTAAACAATATTGATAATTGAAATTTAATGTTTAAGTCAAAACATTAAATATATATATTCGACATAAATTAAATGAATAAAAAACCCTTTAAAATTCCAAAATTAATAAAAAATTTTGTGATAAAAATCTATTCATAACAAAAAAAAAAAAGAAAAACAAAAGTAAAATTATTTTGAGATAATTTTACACATAATGAAAAATTATGAAAAAAAGATAAATAAATTAAAACTTTAAAAAATTATTTTGAATTTTAAGGGTTTTTCAATTTGAAATAAAACTTACATGTTTATACTTACAATGCATATCCCTTTCATGCTCATATTCGATAAAAGCATAGCCTCTTGGTTTCCCATTTATAGTATTATGACTGACTACAATCTAATTAAAATTTACATAATTAGATAAAACATAAATAAATGTGGTGTACTGTAATAACAAAAAAAAAAAAAAAATCTTACTTTTTTAATGGGACCATAAACTTCAAATTCTCGTCTTAGCTTAAATTCTGAAGTATCATAGTTCTAGATTGAATTAATAGAAAATATATTTAATAAAAATTCAATTGATTTGTATAATAAATAAAAAAAAATGTTTTATACATACAATTCTGGCAACAAAAAGAGTTTTGAATGGATCTCCTGTTGCAATTGGAATGTTATGAGGATCCCCTAGACAAAAATACAAAAAAATTTTTTTTTTTATATAAGAAATCTAATATAATTTTAATTGATTTTTCAAATGAAAAATTACATATTGAATTAAAAATGTTGGTGTAAAAAGTATTTATACATACAAACAGCTATTTCTTGTTCTAATTTATATGCAACTTGCTCAGCTCTTTCTCGACGCCTTCTTTCCAACCTTTCATCTCTAGTTTCGACTCTTGTTGGAGGGGGTGTATCTTTTGGATCCTCAAAATACTTTATAAATGCTCCAACACCTTGATATCCACGATTTTTTTTTTCGTGTGGTAATTTGTCGGGTGGAGGTAAAAACGGAATAGGATCGCGTGGTGCAAATAATGCAAGTAAATTTGGAGGTAAAAATTGGGTCATATTTGTTAAAAAAAATTGATAAAATTGTCACTAATATATATATAGTAAAATACTAATTCAACACTCCACACATTTGGCAAAATTATCGTAATGTGATTATACACTTAGATTAAGAACAGAAGCATTACAAACAAAATGGAGATTTTTTTCGTATATTAGAACAAGTATCAAGTAGGCTGTGCAAACGGAAACAGTTGTTCCCGGCTTATTAAAGAATTGAAAATTGCTATTCGAAATCTATGTGATTTTTGACGGATTTTTTTTTTAGTTATGGAAACGCAGGACGAATTGTATCAGACTGAACCAAATTTATTAGCCGAAACTTATAGAAATCAATCGGTTAACGATAAACCACGTCAAATAGAAAAACATTTTGATTTTATTGACATTAGCGAAGGTAAAGTTTCAAGTGTATGTGGATTCAAAAAATTTGTATCAGTTATTTTATATAATAGAATAGGTTAAATTTGATATTCTACAGTTAAAAAAAATGTTTGGTTTTAGATGGGCTTATGCTATTGGGTACTTCAAATTTATGTGGCAGGATTTGGAGTGGTTCAATTTGGATATACAAGGATTATCCTACTGAACCAGACATCGAAAAATGTTTAGCAGGTATAGAACTTGAAAGTAGTATTTCATCAGGACTATGGTTAGACGGCTGTAAAAAGATAGTTATAGGATGTGACACTGGTCGTTTACATTTTTTATCTTTTAATATTCAAAATGGTCAAAAAGATAAACATTACTTTGGTACAGATGGAATTGTATCAGAACATGATGATAGCATTGTAACTTTGGATTTTTTAAACGATAAATCAAAAATTATTTCTGGTGGATACGATATGAAGTAAGAATCGAGAGTAATTTTCTAATTTTTTATTTTAATAAACTTACTGTGCATAAAGCAAAATTTTAGTATTGTAGTTTGGAACATAGAAACATTATCTAGTGAAAAATCCTACTGCCCAGGACACAGTCACATAGTATCATCAGTATCTGCTCAATCTCAACAACACAATATATTCGCTTCTACATCGCTCGATGGAACATGTTTAATTTGGGATATTAGATTAGACAAGCCAGCTAGTCTTTTAGCAGAAAATGACTGTGGTTTTACAGCATCTTCTTGGATTGGAGAATCATTAATTGCATTAGGCTCAAACAATGGTACCATAAGTTTAATGGATGTAAGGATGAAACAAGAATTAGATAAAAATCCATGTTCATCCAGATCAATTTTCAAATTTAAATATAATTATGAATTAGAGCGTTTGGCAGTTTGTGCCGATGAACTAAACGTATATGTATTCTCCATAAAGGAAAACAAAATAACTAATATGTAAGTTACACTTTTATTAATTTTCATTTTGAAAAATTTTAAGTCCAGATTACACATTTTTATAATTATCTCTCCAGATATGAATCTAATCAACATGAAGATTTTGTTCGAGGACTTGCTTGGAATCAGACCACTAATAATTTGTATTCTTGTGGTTGGGATAGTAAAATTTATTGTCACGATATGTCAAACATAAAAATTAATGATGAATCAAATGTACCTGAAAAAGGTTGATTGTAAGAAAAAAAAAAGCCTTTAAATTTTTCTACTTTTTTTTTTTTTTTTTTTAATATAATATGGCAAATTACCAATTTGATATTTCGAAGTAACTTAATTACATTTTTTGACAAATTCAAAATTTTTTTTTACTCTTATATCATTTGATTTTTCAAATTTAATAAAAAACCGTTAGGCTTATAATTTTATTATTATTTTATTTACTTACCTTTTCACGTACATAAATTTACATTTTTTTTTTGAAATGAGAGTAAACAAAATGAAAATTTTTTTTTTTACTTTTCATGATTTATTTAATCCCCCTTTTTTTCAATATAGTTAAGCAGCTACAAAACAAAACTACATTAAAAAAAAAACAAAAAAAAATGACATAATCCATATACAATCAATAACAACACTGTATTTAACCGTCACTTTCTTCTTTTAATGAATTACTTTTATCAAATGTTAATATTTCATATTTGAAATATACATTATTTTTTTTTTTTTTTTGCATTCCAATACTAAAACATATTCCCATTCCCATAATAATAATAATATATTTTATTAAAAAAAAAAATTATCATTAAACCTATTTTACTCCTTATATGATTATTTAAACTTAGAAATTTATTTCTATCCATAATACATATCCATAATATTTAATAAACGTTCATATATATATAGTAGTAGCATTGATAATTTTTTTTTCTTATTTAAAAAAAAAAAAATTACAATTTTGTTTATGAAACCATCATCAAGTATCATCATCATCATCATCTCAAAATAATGTGATGATACAAAAACAACAAAAACAAGAACAAAATTTAAGTACACATTATCAATATATATATATATCATCAAAATTTCACAACCATTATCGTACAACAACAAAAAAAAAATCATTATTATTATTATTATAAAAATTATATTCCGCCATCTTAAAACCGTTAAAGAGAGCAATATATATGCGTATCCTTATATAATGCTTTATCAAAAAAATTATTATTATTATTATTCTTATTTTAAAAAAACTAAATAAAACATTCGTTTGTATTGACTTTTTTTTAAACCGTTCAAAAAAAAATTATTATTATTATGTTTTCCGGACTCGAATGAATAAAATAAAAAGAGAAAAAATTATTTTAATAAATAATTAATTATCTTTTCCCTTTTTTTGTTTTTTTTTTTTTTTTAAGGCACTCGTGGATTATAATTAACATTTAAATTTACATTAACGAGACTCAAATATATATAAATATTTTTATAAATATAATTTTCCAAAAAAAAAAAAAAAAAAAACAAACCACACCAATTGAACCTTTCCTTATTAAACTTAATCATTATTAATAATAATAAATACTGAAAAGAATGAAAATCATTATTATTATTATTATCCATTACTTGTCACTACTTTCTCTCTCATTTTTTTTTTCAAACAAGAAAAATTTTTTATTTTTTATTATATTTTATTATTATTATTATTATTATTTGGAAATGAAACCTTTGCACCGTTTAATCAGGTATTAAAAAAGGCATTTTAATAATTTTTCATTTAAAAATAATTTTCCCACGTGATTTCCTTCACGATGATGATGATAATAATGTTAGTAAAAAGAAAAAGTTATATACATTTACCTTTAAATAATTTTTTTTTTTTTTTTTTCGGTTTAAAAAACGGTTAAAATAATAATAATAATAATAATTTTAAAAAAAGTTAAAAAGCTGCAAAAAAAAAAAAAAAACTCCATATTTGCAACGTTAGCAGAGATTTTCCTTTCCTTAATTAATTAATTAATTAATTAGTAATAATAGTAATAAAATCCCAATTCATTAAAAATACAAATTTATGTACATAAAAAAAAAAAAAAAGAAAAAGATTTTTTTTTTGTAATTATTGAAGGGAATTTTTTTTTTTTTTTTTATAATTATGCCTTTCAAAGGTTAATTTTTAACAAAAAAAACATTCAAATCATTCTTTTCTCATATAAATTTTATATTCGATCCTGATCTATTAAAAACCTTTTTAATAATTAATTAATTCACCCAAATTTTTTTTTATCATTATCATTTTATAACCAGTTGCACAATTAAATATATATATTTATAAAATGTGTCTTTGATATATTAAAATATTAAAAAAAATTACAACAGTACGTATGAACATTATTATTAATATTATTAATATTATTATTAATTTTGAATTTTTCCCCTTTTGCGAAAACTAAAATTTATTTATTTATTTATTTATTTTTTTGAATTTATATATATATATATATATTTTTTTTTTCCTTATATTTTTGCGTATATATATATTTATATAAGTATATATATATTTGTGTATATAAATAAAGATTCACATAAATTGTTATTAATACTTTGTTTTTTTTTTCCCGTCTTTTTCATCAATTTAAATTTAACAAAAAAAAAAAAAAAAAAAAAAAAAAATACTCGCAAATTATGAAAAATGTCAACAACATTCTTATAGATTTTCCTTTTTTTATATAAAAAACATTTCGACGTCTTGTGTTAAACGGTTTAATCTACTCACATAGAATTCCTGATAGAATTTTAAATGTCAAAATATATTTAAAAAAAAAAACAATAAATTAACCGCCATTTTTTTTTTTT
>NW_002987001.1:453598-455599 GCF_000006295.1 Pediculus humanus corporis
AAAAAAAGGAAAGTTTTTTTTTTTTTTTTTTTTAAAAAAAAAATACAAATTAGGCTACTGGATTTTGGGTGACGTAATATTATTATTACAACATTTGATTAACGACCGAATTCTTTGGCATCATCTTCTGTTATGTCACCATACTGCCAAATAAATCGATGATCTTTTTTTGCTTCCTCCTGTGCTGAGCGATATTCAGACACCTATTAATAAAGACAATAAAAAAAAAAAAAAAAAAAAAAAAAAAAAAAAAAAAAAACGTGACAAAAATTTATAATCAATTTTTTCCTTTTAATAATGATAATGATAATTAAAAAACCACTTACCACTTTTTGCAGTCTCTTTTCTCTGCGGCTATCCAACAATAATAATCCATCCGTTATAAGTTCTTTGGCGATGTCAACCTTTGTTTTGGGACAAGTCAAAGTTGCATAGGCTAATTTTTGAATTTTGTATTCGACGTTTAGCAATAAAGTTTTTCCTTCGACATCTTCTTTGAAAGCTTTCACGGCTTCTTCTTGATATTCAACCTGATTGCAAAACAAACAATATTTTAACATGCGCGTCAAAATCCATTTTGGTTTTTTTTTTTATAAAAAATTAGTCATTAAAACTTACATCCAAAGGTAGCTTTACAAAAGCTAATCCAAATTCATGAGCAAAAGGCTTTTCAGTTGTGAAATTAGACGGAAGATTAGCGCAACGAGCAGGAGTGGTAGATTCTTTGTTCCCGTAATCGATGTAAAATATTTGCACTTCCTTGTTTGTAACTTTTTCAACCTTGGCTCTGTACCATTGATCATCTTCAAATTTCGCAGCGCAAATGTCACCTGCAAAATTTTTTTTATTCATTTTAATTTTACCCTCTTTTTTAAAAATATAATTATTTTAACTTAAAAAAGTAAAATTAAAAAAAAAGGGGTGGGTTACCCTTTTTAGGTGTGTAGGCTCCTGGAAGTGGAGGATTCGTTTGAAATTCTTGTCGGATTTGATTCATTAAAACTTCTAATCTAGGCCCTTGGTCAACCATTTGAGCATAAAATCTCAAATCTGATGTGGCTTCAACAACAACAACAGTTTGATAATCAATTTTTCGTTCCGTCATTGGCTCATCTTCGGGTTTTTCTTCTTTTTCAACTTCTTCAACGTAATCTTTCCAAATCTAAAAAAAAAAAAAAAAAATTTTTTACCGTCATATTTTCATATCAAATTTGTACACTTTTGCGCACTTTAATAAATTTTTTTGGATTGTACAAGAGTAAAACGGAGCAAATACAAGTTTAGTAACTATCGTTTTGCACGGGACTCTCGTATTTTAATCTACCTGCGTGCATCAAGAAAAATTCTATATAGAGAACTCCTCTCAAAAAACCCAGGAATATTTTTTTATTATTTAAAAAAAAAAAAAAAAAAAAAAAAAAAAAATTACCTTTTCTTTTCTGGCTTTAGCTGCATCTTCAGCCATTTTCAATGCTCTGTAGTGTTCGGATTTCTCAGCTGATCCATGAACGGATGCTAAACCTTCTTCAACAAGGGCAACAGACAGATTCACACCGTCTATCCAAAGCCAGCCGATAAAGTTTCCGCGGACTTTATCAATGTATTCAACTTGAATTTCAACTTCTTTTTGCATACACTTTTCCTTAGTGAATTGAAGAGCTTCTTCACCATACGGTTCCCCGGGCACCATGGATGGTGCTTGTTGATTATTTGTTTTTGCTCCTGGACGTGAACCTCTCGGACAGTTTATACCTGTAAAATAATTGTTTTAAACAAGTTTTAAATCATTTTTCTTCGAAAAATATTCTCCAAAAAAAAAAAAAAAAATTAAGAATTTAAATATTGTTAAATATCAGCATTACAAATTCCCCATAAAAATTTACCGTCGGAAGACCGTCGTAATTTTTTTCATCATATAAAATTATTCTGCCAAAAAATTTTATAACACAAATTTTAAATAAAATTTAAAACAAACCTGCCAATAAGAAAGTTATCAAACAA